>NC_056750.1:480971581-481039081 GCF_019279795.1 Protopterus annectens
TATCAGTAGCAGGGGCTGTGGGGTTACTGGTGGGCTTGACCTACTTGCAAAAAATTGTTTGATTGTTTTTCTTTTGTTTTTTGGTATTTTGTATGTCAATCTTTTTTACATCGATGTTTTGATGCTCGAGGTTGTGTGTTCAATTTTGTGTACAACACACACACGCGCGGGTATATAAATAGATAGATTTAGATATAGATATATTTAGATGCATATATACATATACTCACACACACACACACATTCTTGAACTGTGTTATGACGCTTAGAAGTAACCATCAATTATGTACTCTACCTATTTCTAAGGTCACCTCCTTCTCTGCCCTGAAGAACACTGCTAATGTTCTTCCAGCATCACCCTACCACCTTGCCCTCTGCCTCAGTATTCCTTCAAACAACCCCTCCCAAAATTAATCTTATCCAAATCCTGCCACTTTCAAAAATTTAAACTACCAGTTCTGGGGGTTCTGACAGTATGCCTACATGTCTACTGAGAAGCACTGCCCCACATTGCGAAATGCCACTGTTAGTTATTTTACGTGAGTCTATCTACTCACCCTAAGATGTGGAGATCAGCCATTGCATCCTGGGACGTCTGTTCACTAGCAATATTTGCATGTCTGTGGGATGTATAAAATAGTTGAACTAAAATAGAATGATATAAGGAGACTTTGTATCTCAGGACACCAAACAGTTCTGCTTCATAAAAGGCAAATCATGCCTGCTCAACCCAGCTGAGATCTTTGGAAGAGTTACCAAGGTTGTGGATAAAGGAAATACAGTCCATTGTGCCTTCATGGACCTTTTCAAGGCCTTTCATATTATAGTTCATAATGTAATTATTGACACACTCACCAACACAACATTAACACACAGATAATTAATTGGATAGGTAACTGGCACACTTACAGAACCCACATGTATGTCATAATTGTATTCCTTGCTTGAAACTGTGTTGTTTTCAGTTTAATGAAAACAACAAATATTAAGTACTGAAAAGTGTGAAACACATTTTATAAGCTAATCTCATAATTTTGTGCATCAGTGTAAAATAATAGTTCTGTATTGTCTGATTTCTAAACATCAGGAGAATAACTTCATTAAACAAATGGTGGTATTCTTATTCATGTCACATGTATGTGTTACAAATGGTATTATTCATGTCACAAATATTGGTATTCTTATTTGTGTCACATGTATGTGTTACAAATGTTGTTATTCTTATTTGTGTCACATGTATGTGTTGCAAATGGTATTCTTATTCATGTCACATGTATGTTACAAATGTTGGTATTCTTATTCATGTCACATGTATGTGTTACAAATGTTAGTATTCTTATTCGTGTCACATGTATGTGGTACAAATGTCGATATTCTTAGTTCTGTCACATGTATATTACAAATGTTGGTATTCTTATTCATGTCACATGTATGTGTTACAAATGTTGATATTCCTAGTCACATCACATGTATGTGTTACAAATGGTATTCTTATTCATGTCATGTATATTACAAATGTTGGTATTCTTATTCATGTCACATGTATGTGTTACAAATGTTGGTATTCTTATTTGTGTCACATGTATGTGTTACAAATATTGATATTCTTATTCATGTCACATGTATGTGTTACAAATGTTGGTAATCTTATTCATGTCACATGTATGTGTTACAAATGTTGGTAATCTTATTCATGTCACATGTATGTGTTACAAACGTTGGTAATCTTATTCATGTCACATGTATGTGTTACAAATGTTGGTAATCTTATTCATGTCACATGTATGTGTTACAAATGTTGGTAATCTTATTCATGTCACATGTATGTGTTACAAATGTTGGTAATCTTATTCATGTCACATGTATGTGTTACAAATGTTGATAACCTTATTCATGTCACATGTATGTGTTACAAATGTTGGTAATCTTATTCATGTCACATGTATGTGTTACAAATGTTGGTATTCTTATTTGTGTCACATGTATGTGTTACAAATGTTGGTATTCATATTCATATCATATGTATGGCTGCCACATTTGGCAAATGAACGTTCTAAAAAATAAAAAGCATAAAACAAATGTCAGTGCATTACAATAAAGCAATAAGGATATATGCACATATTTCTAGTCACACAAATCAATATAAATGATGCATTTTGTGAACACTAATATTTCTTCACATCCTTAATTCTTATGCACTTACAGGAAAAAGTAATACATTAATGTCGATTTTTTCTTCTGCTGTTTTTTGCAATCGTACATACATATGGAAACACCCAAAGATGCACACACACACACACATACTCATGCAAGCACACACTCCTGCATATAGACAGCTACAAACACACACAAAAATACACACATGTACACACAAACACACAGATACACATGATCATACACAGGTGTGAAGCTTCTGTATGTTTGTAGATACGCACATACACAAAAATTGTATACATGTATATTTGTGAATGCTTGCTTGTGTTTAGTTTATTTCTTTAGCTGGCAATATAAACTGCAGAATTATTTGGTCATGCTAATCTATCTACTACTTTTCTATGATTTGAGCAATAATTGTTTAATTCTCAGTTAGTTAAATGATTGGATTAAAAAATATTTTCTCCATGCAGCTAGGGTAGTGTAATTTAAAGCCATGATATGCCAGTTTTTATTTATTTATTTTTTCTTCAAGTATACATTAGATGAAGTACATGTTATGCTTGCTGAGGTTTTGACTTTAACTTAGTTGGCCTGCCTTCTCACAGTAGGGCTACCTGACCAGACTTTCACACTGGCTCCACAGACTGCAGTCTGCAAAACGTTCTCCACAGGCAAAGTCAGGCCGGACAGGAGGTGGCCATCTCCATGGGACTTTCAGCTGCAGTTCAAAGTCACACATTTCAAACAGCACTTAACCTTGTGCGACGCTCCTGTCTGTGCAGGAAAAGTATGGTGCTTTAAAACCATTCTCTATTTGATATGTGATCTGAGAATAATTCCATAAAAGGATTCAAATACATAACCACACAAAAAGTGTTTAACGGACTAAAGAACAGCTTGTAAAAAGAAATGTGCAAAAAAATTCTTACTTAGCTCTGGGCACCACAAAAATGATTCCTTGAGTTTATGTAGGTGAAAAAGATTTGCTGTTTTTGTATTAGATTCATAAAACAAGAGTTTCTGCAGCTGGTACTGGGAATAAAGCTATGTTTCAAATAAATATAAAATAACAGATATATACAACGCTTACCTATTTATTTACTTCATATCTTGTGCGCTGAGCTAGAAATAGCAGAAGAGACTTACGTAAAATAATGCTCTGTAACGTTGACAAATTAACTCATTTTCCCAGTAAATGAGTAAGTGCCGACCATCTAATGAATTTAAACGTATTCATGAAAAGATAAACTGATGACCATGGTGAAGGAAAGCAATAACTACAAGTGGAAGAATTGTATAGTTCTGCTGTGGCTGATTCTAGAAAACACACCAAATTGATATAACTACTTGTTTGTTACTGATTGGTAAATGCACAGCATTACAAATGTCATTGCACTGTATTTACATTTATTGTGACATTGAATGAGTGCAATAAAATATCACGTCAACAAATGAAGAGCTGATACCCTTGTAAGGAAAAATATTTTGTCTCATTCATATCTTCTTTCCAGTTGTCATATAGTCAATCAGTCTTTTAGCTCTTGCGTAAAAACTTAAGGAATGTTAAACTGGGTGTTATATATTTCAAATTATTATATGCAAATTTCTTGTGCTGTTTATTTTTTGTTTGTTCTTTGCCCAATCTAGCTGCATGAAAAAAATATGTTTATAAATCTCTGTTTTCTGTTGTAGTACGTAAACTTCATTATTCTGATTTTTAAATTCACTTTTTATGACACAACTTCCCATTTTTTAAGTGCTTCTCCGAGGATCTGCATTGAAAATATATTAAGCCCAGCTGGACTAGCTTGACAAAAAAATAAATAAATAAAAATAAAAAAAAATACAAATGAACTAAGACATGCTCATTAATACTGTAGTAAGCTAAAAGCCAAATAACACTGGCTGTTGTTAATACTTCATTAAACAGATTTTATGTTTTTAATTCTTCATATTTTTTTAAATGATTCTTATTTATGAAACTCTAGTGGAAAATAATGATGCCAAATTTGGGTAGTAAGAGGTTATAAATAACTAAAGGAATGGTATAAGAAGAACCCAAGTGAACCTGTAGCTTGGACAGTTGTCTCCTTTGGCAATCCTCTATTTGTTGTTTCCCTCAAAAAACAAAAAGAAAGACATTACATGAAGTAGTATAAAGTTGTTCCTTACAGCTGCTAACAAGCAGGATGTCCCTTACATCATTCAGTCAGCCCCAGTGTTAATTGTGGCTGCTTATGTCATCCCCAGCAGTGAAACCCACTTGTGTACAGTGTCACTGATGTGCAGGAAATGACAGGCACATCCTCTGTGGTGCAAATTGGGATTCCTAATATCTTGCACCTAAGCAAGCACTCTCTTCACCCACACTAGCTATGGATTTTCACTGGTCATTCCCTATGAAAGTGAAGTGATATGGGTCATTTCCTATGAAAATGAAGTGATATAGGTCATTTCCAATGAAAGTGAAGTGATATGGGTCATTTCCTATGAAAATGAAGTGATATGGGTCATTTCCAATGAAAGTGAAGTGATATGGGTCATTTCCTATGAAAGAGAAGTGATATGGGTCAATGAAAGTTAAGTGATATGGGTAATTTCCAATGAAAGTGAAATGATACGGGTCATTTCCTATGAAAGTGAAGTGATATGGGTCATTTCCTATGAAAGTGAAGTGACATGGGTCATTTCCTATGAAAGTGAAGTGATATGAGTCATTTCCTATGCAAGAGAAGTGATATGGGTCATTTCCAATGAAAGTGAAGTGATATGGGTCATTTCCTATGAAAGTGAAGTGATATGGGTCATTTCCTATGAAAGTGAAGTGACATGGGTCATGTCCTATGAAAGTGAAGTGATATGGGTCATTTCCAATGAAAGTGAAACAGTACAGGCCATCTCTTTTGGAAAGAGTGATAAAGACCTAAATTTGTCCCAGATAATCCAGGTTCAAGTAGTGAGTTTGGGTGCCCATTACAGTTTCCCTCATTGAAGCAGATGACTATTCTAGCATGGCTGATTGTCTGCAGAAGTGGTGGTAGCCCTGTAGTAGCATGCAGACATAGCAAGGGGAGGGGATTGTTAGGGAAAGCCCACTGTTGTCCTAATGATGGCTCCATCCCCAACTCTCACCTCTGTAGAGAATGAATAGGTGTAACTGATTCTTACCTTGATCATGCAATGAATGCATTGTAGGTATCTCACTATGATGAGGGAAGGAATTTTTCAGCTTTCACTTCACATCCAAATAAATAGGTCATTTGGGTGGGAGATGGGGTTTGATGATGGTCCAGTGGTGGAAGACAATAAAACATGTGAAGAGACCATTTTTTGGATGGGTTAAGCATCTTAAACCCTTAGACGTGTAGCTACAACACCTTTATCCCCAGACTTAGTATAATCACCTCTAAGGCTACTGCACCTTGGAGCAAAGGTAAAATCCAAACTGCTGCAAACCGCTACAACATATGTAGTTTTGGGATATATTCAGAATTCCAAACACAAAAAACACTGAAAAATGAAACAGTGACTACAAAAAGTCAAAAAACAGAATGCTAAATGCATTTGCTATGGTCTTTCTAGACATACTAGAAAAGCTTGTAGCGTGTTGTGTGAAATTGTGGCACAATAGGGACTGGATTTTTGTCCTTTCCCCACCGTAGTGTGATCTTGGAGGTAGTATAAATAAAGAACAGGGGGTGTGGGGGGTTGCCTTCCTGCATATCACTTGTTCATTGGTTGTTCTACATTCTATGTTTTTATCTTTTCTGATCAATCTTTGAGTCTTCTGTGTTTTTTCAATTTGAGATTGTGAATGCATTCTGTATTTTTCAGCAACGTGCTTTATTGAACCACCTGATTATTTTTCAACTGGTCCCTTAAAACTCTGTAGCTGAAGTAATAGTGCTGTTATTTTGTGAGTATAATATTAGCAAAGAAAGAGCTCCAATGAACAGCAAAGGATGCATATAGTTTTTTTCAGATGCGCAAAACAAAAAAATATGTTTTCTTTCATTCAGGCCTCTGGCTTACTGAACAAGTTAGCTACATATAGTACTCCAGTGCATTACTTCCAGAGTACAGAAATTAAATCATTATTCTCAAAAGCTGAAACTAAAACTAGCAAGATTATAATCTGCAAAGTATTTCACAGACTCAGGTGAACACACAAACCACTGAAACCCTTTTATATAGGATTAGTTTTATCTGTTCAGCTCACTGTACCCAAGAGGACAACTGCTGAGTCAAAACCTTTTGAAAATTACACATCGAGTAGATATATCCTCTCAGCATATCATTTTATAAGCTCATGTGAAACTATTTAAAATCATTTTTACAAGCACCTGCACCCCCTCACCCCTATTACTTTATTCAGACTACTCACAACTTATTATAAGGCAAGTGCATGTTATCTTCATCTACTTAAAAATTCTACTTATAATCTGAGCCAGCACACTTGAGCAACAAGTAACTATACGCTAATATAGGTAGTTTATATGAGTATACATCTGTGTATCATGAGTATTTGAAGTTCAAAGAATCACTGATGTGATGACTCCAGTTTGTGTGAAACAGGTTTATTCAAAATCCACTAGAATTAATCAAAATAATAGCCCACCTGGCTAACAGTTCCAAATGAAAACAAAGCAGTGCCTTTGGTTAGTTTGCACCAACTATTTATACACCCATACAGATCCTCTAGAAAACAAGTTGTATTTTTGAATTCTCAAGCTGTAGGCCTCAGCTAGACAATGACTCCAGATTTGCAATGCAGGTAATTCCATCAGGTGCATTTTGCAAATCTGCTTCGAATGGACTGTCATGCCCCACACTTTAAATGCCTTTTAGTAAACTCCTGTTCACCCTTCTAAATCTCGACATGAGCAGTGAACTTTCTGTCTTGCTATTGCAGACCACATCTTCTTGTAAAGCAGTAACTGGCCTTGATAATATTTTTTAACTGGCTGATATATAGCTTTTCTAACTAACACTGTAAGCACTTATTCCCAAAACACATTTAAAAGTGCACGTACCTTTTTCAAATGCAGCATGTCACAACCAGTTTCCATCTTGCATAAAACAAGGGGTTTTGGGCTCGTAACAATAGGTTCTAGCAATAGAACATAGTATCTCTGGTGGCTAGGACAGGCTAGGCCAGGTCTGTTGGTCACTATAAACCAAAAGGTTTGAGGGGAGTGTGCCCACCTGCACAACTATATATTGTCATCAGTCTGCTTAAGCAACCATTTCAGTAGGGCGTGAACAGTTATCAACTGGAAATGCTTGCCTAGCAAACATTACTTCAAGGAACAGACATACTTTCATTTCCAGAATATCTCTTTTCTGCATTGTTCAAATTTCTGGTGACATATAACACAGAGTGCTCCACACTGTCCTGTCTGTATATCTTGTGATAGTAATGCTTGTAAACTTTTTTCTGAAGCATAGTTATACAGGGTGAACACTTTAATAAAACCAGGAGACATTACCACAAATTCAGAAAATAAGACCCTTTATAGTTCATTAAATTTTCTGGCTGTCTCACCATTGCACCTTGACAGGAGTTTCCCCCTTTGTAAGATTTCTCAAAGGACAGTCAGTGATTGTGAAATTAGTCACAAATTTTTTGCAATACCCAGCTAGTCCAAGAAAAGCCTTTTCTTGTCTTCTCGCTGAGGGTACAGACCAGTTTTATGGCCTCAGTTGCTTACATTTCAGGTTGTTTCATCCCTCCTCTTCCTATAAGCTGTCCTAAGTACTTGGCTTCTAACATAACCAGTTTACGTTTTATAACATCTACAGATACGCCTACCTGCCTGCCTTATGGATTCTAATACAGAGTACTTTTTTAAGTGATACACAAATTCCCTTGAATGAATGACCAGCATCGAGGTATGGAACAACCTACTGGGAATGCAGCTTCAGTATTTTACCCATCATAATTTGTAATGTAGCTGGAGCTGCATGTAGATGACGGGTAACACTGCTTATTACAACAGACTATCAGGGGTTACAAATATTGTTTTTTCTTACTTTTTTAATTTTGCGGAATGGCTATGTGGTATCTGCCAGTATTCCTTTATCATATCTGGTGTTGTTTAGTATCCTGTCCTTCTTCAGGTTTAGAAGCTAGTACAACTGGGCTTCTCAATTCATTTTGTAACTCTTTTATCACTCCTAGCTTGAGCATCTTTTGATTTTCTTCTCTTACTATTTTTGTGACTGGTACTATGCAAGGTCTTAGCTAAACCTTCATTCCAAGAGTTGTCTCTATCGTGTGTGCTGCCAGATTATTTTCTTATGCATGTCTGAGAATACTCCCTTATTTCTTACGACAGATTCTCTTACTTCACGCTTTCCGTGCTTTTTTACAAGGATTCTACTTAACACATTTCAGGTAGAGATTCTCTGGTCTGTCTTCCCTGAACTTCAGCTTTCAAGTTCACCATAGAATGTTCCTCTTCTTTCAAAGGCTGCAGTGCATGATTGTGACAGATTTCACAGCATTCCCTTTCCTGGTTTGTAACCTTATAGTTTACTGCATTTATTCTTTCAGGCACATGAAACAGTTCTTGCCACCTACTCCAAATGTACTTTTCCATGGAAAGCGCTAACACTAATACCTGATCTTCAGGATTTTCTACAGCAAGTATTTTTTCAATAAGCTCTATTGCATCTGCTCGAATATCTGCATATGCTCCTTTAGCACATCCAGCTTTAATGTATCCTTGCAAAGTGATATGTGGTGCTACCTCGTACTTTTAAATTGTGTCTTTACTTCTAAATTTCAGTAACAATGTCAAGCACTTCTCTTAGATGCCTGCAATACAAGTGTTCAAATTAGACAAACCCTGTTAAAGATCACATTAATTTTCTTGTAGCCAGCAATAAGTAAGGTAATGACTACCCCAAGTTCTTCCCATCAGTGCCAGTGACTTTCCTTTATATGTATTTTGTTTTGTTGAAACCCTTTACTAATCCATATGTCTGTAAATAGTAGATGATATCTTCAGCTGTATGACTTTAATGAACCGAGATAACTGTAATACAATATCTGACATAAAGGGAGTTCTGGGTCAATAAGTATTTCCTTAGGGACACCCACTCTGGAAGATAACAATGCCAGTTCTCTGGCAATAGCCTTAGCATTAGTTTTATGTAATGTCACTGCTTCTCAAATTTTGTGTAGCATAGTCTATTATTACTGACATACAATGCTACCCTTTGCTAGATTTTACTAGTAGCCCCACACTGTCTATAGGAATACATTCAAGTAGTACCAGTAAGATAGGTATTGGGATCATGGGACTCTTATCCAGGAGGGGATACAGTTTTCTGACATTCTGGGCAAGAAGAACAAACTTGTCCTATTTTTTACATTATGCCTGGCCAGTAAAATCTGTTTAGCACTCTTGCCTTAGTTTTGTTTCTCACTTTCTGGCCTCCTAACATGTGACAATGGGCTGCCTTCATTACTAGGTGCTCCATATGTTTTTTAGCACTAGCAGCTGATGTACAATTTCTTTCCTTTCTTTAATTACTCTATAATAGGTCATTTTAACTCAAAATAGGATTAAAAAATAATGGCCACATCTTGTTCTCTATATTTCCTCACAGTTTTGTCTGGACTTTTCTTTACTGTCTGACCACACCTCTCAAAGCCTAGCTTCTTTTGTACCTTCTATGCCAAATGGTTTCTCTTTAATTGTGGACCTGTATCTGATTGTCACTGTCTTGCTCTCTCCTCTCTTCTGCTACAGAATGGCTGTATAAAGCTATGCTGTACCTCTTTCTTGTTAAGCATATTGGCCTGCTACAATGGCTGTATGCTTTCTTCCAACTCCCACATTTCGATAGTGTTTTATTACAGGGATTTTTTTACTAATATTGCATCAAGGGCCAGCCTTTGGTCACCTGGTGTCCTAGGTAAAAGGGCTGTACAGCACCCCCCACAACACCCAATGCCCCCACCCTGGTCTACCTACACCATCTAGATTACTTTTTTCTTTGCTTCTCTCACAGTTTGTCTTGCTCTTCAGTTTTTCCTGTAATCATTCAACATATTTAAGAGAAACCATTTATTTATGACAAAAAATAAACAAATAAATACTGGAAAAGCGCTCCTGATTGAGTGGCACCCTAGGCGGCCACCTAGTTAGCCTATGCCTAAGGTCGGCTATCCATGGATCGGATAATGGATTATAGCCACAACATGTAAAATTTTTCCCAGAACTGTTTGAATTTCTTTCTTTATTAGGTAGTTATGTTTTCTATCATCATGAATGCATTTTACCATTCCTTTTCAATTGTTATTAGACTTACACCAACATACAAGGGGAGCTTGATAAGGGTAATCATGCTTCCAGAGTCTAGCAGAGCTTGAACTTTCTTTCCCTCTGAAAATACAGAACAAAGAACTAGCTTAATGGTAACATGAACCTAACACTGACTCAGTTATTCTCAATATACTCTTGTTATACCCCATAAAAACAACTTCACTGTATCATATATTTCAGTTTTCACATTTACGTTACTATCTTTTCCTTCAGTATTATTAGCACATAACTTAGCAAAGTGACCCCTTAACTCACATTTTACATTTAACACATCACTTGCTTCTTCCTGTTTCACAGAAAATGTCACTTTTATTACTGCAATTTTACACTTAGAAGTAGACAATTCAGTTTTAGACATTTTTGTCATTAACAAATAATCATTCTAATAAAGTTATTAATTTGTCAGAGTTCTAGGGATCACTTTGCAATATCCATTATTTTAAAAAGCTAAGAAAAGCTCTTTTCAACCTGTATACTGCTGGCATTTCCAAAATGACTAACTTAATTTGAAATCAAGTTCTAGCCATGGTTTTAAAATGTGGTTTGAATCATGCATCTGAATTATTCTGAGTTACTCTACTGCTCGTCACAGTCCATGTAATCTGTTGTCCCTGTTTCCATGTAATCAGTTCCCACTATATTTCATGTACATTTTTGGTGCCCCTGTTCTTAGCTGGGTTGGGTTGACAGGATTTTTTTGCCATTTAGCTTGGCCCCAGTTCTCTGTGGTAACGTATCTCTCAAAAGCCAACAAGGAGGATTCTGGGTAATTTTCACTGGTTATTTTTTTTCATGGCAGGCACATTCTTTCAGTTAGCAGCTATGTTATTTAGCACAACTCATTTTTGCTGCAACTGTATAAGTTAATGATCACTTTCTATTGTTGACACAATGATCATTTTTGATATGTTGTCTGTGACTGTGGTTGCCAGGAAAAAGCAGAATACGAAAATAAAAATCCAGCAGTAGAAATGCCTCAAAGAAACATCAGCAACAGTTCTACAGAAAACTGTTAGGCAAAGTGTACTACAAATGGCTGCAAAGTTATTGTGATGAATGACATATGGGGGATTCCTAGCCAGCTGCTCATATTCACAGTCTCCACCAGAAATGGTCAAGGAATCACTGATGGTTCTAGTTTGCATAAAACACACATTTATTTGAACCCACAGAATAAATCACAATAATGGCCCACTTCTCTTGCAGTTCTAAATGAAAATACAGCAGTACATTTGGTTGTTTACCACTAGCTATTTACTGTCTATTATATCTCCTCCAAGAAACAGACTGCTATTTTGAAGTCTCAGACTCTGGGCCTCAACCAGTCCATAATTTCAGCTCTGTAATCTAGGTGATTTCTTCAGGTATACTCAACAATTTAGCCCCGATTGAGTTGTCATGCACCATACCTCTGGGGTATTTTAAGTCATCTCCTGCTCATCTTTCTGAATATCCACATAAGCAGCAAACATTCTATCTTGCTGTTGCATGCTACCTCTTTTTGTACAGAATTAACTTGCAATAAGTGTCTTTTTAATTGGAATATATATGTTTTTTGACTAGTCACATTTAAAGCAACATGACATGTTTACCCAAGGTGGCATGTCACTAGAAACACATAGACACAGATCTAGATTTATCTGTACATATATACGCACACAATAAATGGCACTCTTCTCACAAATCAAGCTAACGCTGACCCTATATGACAGTACATAGTAGTTATACTGGAAACATTAACAGAGCATCTCTGCAAAGCCACTCATTAATGCATTCAGTATTCCATAATCAGACAGCATATATATCAATAACCCCCTTTTGGCTACTTCAAGAAGATTGTTTCATACAACAATGTGCACACACATCTTGGCTTTATACAGAAAAGAATAATATATATTATTTAATTGTACAACTATCTAAATGAATTTATTTTAGAATAAGCAATCTGATGTTTTACACTATTAAATGAATTATATAAACTATTTACTGACAGCATTCTTTTCCTCTTAGAAGTTATTCTGGTTATTTTATATAAAGTAAACAGAATTAATGGCATGTCTACCTAAGACATTCTGTGATAATAAGTTCTACAAGTTAGAAACAGATAAAGTTACCCGAGGAGGAAAACCGCAACTACTATAGGTACTATTCAAATCTGAGGAAGTGTGAAAAGCACATAGTTATGATTTGATTGTGCTATCTTTCACATTTAGAACTATATGTTTTAGCCTTATGGTGAACTTAGAAATCTACACTATGACAATCAACAGCAGTGAGGCTTGAGGACTGATTTGAAAAATATACCGGAAAGAGAAAACATGTGCCACAGAGTGTGGCACAAAAATCATATTTCATACATGACTTCTGTGAATGTTAATATGGATTAGAACCATATTTCAGTAGTGAAGCATCCATTAAAGGGAAGAGTTAAATCACTTCCTGTTTTGTTCTTTGACAACTTATGGAATGAGAACAGTAAAGAGAAACCTCAGAATATTTTTTCCACACAACCCCCTCCTCATCAATTGGTTTGGTGTGGGTAAGAAATAGCTGTAGTGCTCTAGCTGCAAAACTGTGTTTTGAAAAGAGTTTGAGCTGAGGCAGCCCTTTCTGGTTATTTGAGACCGATTTTCAACACTGTTTACATTTTATTTCATTCTATAAGGGCTGAATTATCTCTTGTACATAATTTTAGTCTCTTACAGATTTTACAGAATATTCAATTAATGTGATTAGGGGATAATTATAGACATGAAAAACATATGTAGGTGAACCTTTTACACATGTGGGAAACAGATGTGCGTTTTTAATAGCACTTAACATAAAAGGACTGTTAGCCGATACATTGTAGACAGTATTGTAAAGCACATCACTGATCTCCTAAACAAAACTATCTCAGCAGACAAGTTTCGGTGCACCCTGGAAGATGTAATTGTGAGGCCTGGTATGCTTCGTACTGTGGACATACTCACTCAGCATTGTAAAGCTAATAAGGCTTTTTTGAGCTTTTTCGAGCAGCAGTATCTGTAGAGTCGGCAAGGTAATGAAAGCAAAGAATGCTGTCTCAGCATGCAGACTATTCCAAGTTAAGGCAGGTAACCATAATCTGCAGAAAAGGGAAATGTACTAAAGTGGACTTTTTAAAGAAAGCACAATTAAACTTTCAAGATTTAAAAACATTCCTTCTGTTATTTACATTACAACAACAACATCCCCATCATCTCTGGGTACATGAGTATTACTGACTGACACCACCTACATGCACATTTACAAATACACACAGACACACAGACACACACACACACACACACATACACACATATATATATATATATATATATATATATATATATATAGTTCACTATCAAAATTTTGAGGTAACCCATCCACTGGGGATGCACAAGCCAGTGCATTTCTTTGATAAATGGGGAGGGTTGCATCAGGAAGGGCATCTGGCATAAAATTTTGCCAAATCATACATGCGGACAACAGTACAGATATGCATACTGGATCGGTTGAGGCCTGGGCTAACAACGACCGCCACCAGTACTGTTGGCCAACAGGGTGCTGGCGGAAATTGGGCTACTGCTGGCTGAAGGAGGAGAAGAAGGGAAGGCATGCCCGAAGGCAGGTAAAGACTAGGACTGTAGTAGTGAGATTCGGAACTTTGAATGTTGGCAGTATGACTGGTATAGAGAGAGAGCTAGCTGATATGATGGACAGAAGGAAGGTTGGTATATTGTGTGTGCAAGAGACCAGATGGAAGGGGAGCAAGGCTAGGTGTATCGGAGGTGGGTTCCAAATTGTTTTATCATGGTGTGGATGGGAGGAGAAATGGCGTAGGGGTTATCCTGAAGAAACAGTATGCTAAGAGTGTTTTGGAGG
Organism: Protopterus annectens; assembly: GCF_019279795.1. Lineage (NCBI taxonomy): Eukaryota > Metazoa > Chordata > Ceratodontiformes > Protopteridae > Protopterus > Protopterus annectens. Next base: position 480,985,960 of record NC_056750.1, read on the forward strand.
TGAAAAGAGTGTCGGATAGAGTGATGTTTATGAAGCTGGAAATTGATGGTGTAATGATAAATGTTGTTAGTGCATATGCTCCACATGTTGGGTGTGCGATGGATGAGAAAGTAAAATTTTGGAGTGAGTTGGATGAAGTGGTGATGACTGTACCCAAGGGTGAGAGAGTGGTGATTGGAGCATATTTCAGTGGGCATGTTGGTGAAGGGAACAGAGGGGATGAGGAAGTGATGGGTAGACATGGTGTTAAGCAAAGGAATGCAGAAGGTCAGATAGTAGTGGATTTTGCGAAAAGGATGGACATGGCTGTGGTGAATATGTATTTTAACAAGAAGGAGGAGCATAGGGTGACATACAAGAGGGGAGGAAGATGCACACAGGTGGATTATATCTTACGTAGAAGGGCCAGTCTGAAGGACATTGGAGACTGTAAAGTGGTGGTAGAGGAAAGTGTAGTTAGGCAGCATAGGATGGTGGTTTGTAGGATGACACTGGTGATCAAGAAGAGAAGGAGGAGTGTCAGGGCAGCACCAAGGATGAAATGGTTGAAATTGAAAAAGGGTAATTGTGAGGTGGAGTTCAGGGAAGAGTTAAGACAGGCACTGGGTGGCAGCGAAGAGTTACCGAATAGCTGGGTAACTACAGCAAAGCTAGTAAGGGAGATGGCTAGAACGGCGCTTGGTGTGACATTTGGAAAGAGGAAAGAGGACAAGGAGACCTGGTGGTGGAATGAGGAAGTACAGGAGAGTATACAGAGAAAGAAGTTGGCGAAGAAGAAGTGGGATTGTCAGGGAGATGAAGAAAGTAGACAGGAGTATAAAGAGATGAGGTACATGGCAAAGAGAGAGGTGGCAAAGGCTATGGATAAGGTGTATGAAGAGTTGTATGAAAGGTTTGACACTAAGGAGGGAGAAAAGGACCTGTACTGATTGGCTAGACAGAGGGACAGAGCTAGTAAAGATGTGCAGCAGGTAAGGGTGATAAAGGATAATGAGGGAAACGTACGCACAAGTGAGGAGAGTGTGTTAAGCAGATGGAAAGAGTACTTTGAAGGGCTGATGAATGAAGAGAATGAGAGAGAAAGAGAAGGTTGGATGATGTGGTGATAGTGAATCAGGACGTGCAACGGATTAGCAAGCAGGAAGTAAGGACAGCTATGAAAAGGATGAAGAATGGAAAGGCTGTTAGTCCAGATGACATACCTGTAGAAGCATGGAGGTTTTTAGGTGAAATGGCAGTGGAGTTTTTAACTAGATTGTTTAATGAAATCTTGGAAAGTGAGGGGATGCCTGAGGAATGGAGAAATAGTGTTTTGGTACCGATTTTTAAGAATAAGGGTGATGTGCAGAGCTGTAGTAACTACAGAGGGATTAAACTGATCAGTCATAGCATGAAGTTATGGGAAAGAGTAGTGGAAGCTAGGTTGAGAAGGGAGGTGATGATTAGTGATCAGCAGTATGGTTTCATGCCGGAAAAGAGCACTACAGATGCGATGTTTGCTCTGAGAGTGTTGATGGAGAAGTACAGAGAAGGTCAGAAGGAGTTGCATTGTGTCTTTGTGGACTTAGAGAAAGCATATGACAGGGTGCCTAGACAGGAGTTGTGGTATTGTATGAGGAAGTCGAGAGTGTCAGAGAAGTATGTAAGAGTGGTACAGGATATGTACGAGGGTAGTGTGACAGTGGTGAGGTCTGCGGTGGGAGTGACGGATGCGTTTAAGTTGGAGGTGGGATTACATCAAGGATCAGCTCTGAGCCCTTTCTTATTTGCAATTGTGATGGACAAGTTGACAGACAAGATCAGACAAGAGTCCTTATGGACTATGATGTTTGCAGATGACATTGTGATCTGTAGTGAGAGTAGGGAACAGGTGGAGGAGACCCAGGAGAGGTGGAGATATGCTCTAGAGAGAAGAGGAATGAAGTTCAGCAGGACTAAGACAGAATATATGTGTGTGAATGAGAGGGAGGATAGAGGAATGGTGAGGATGCAGGGAGTAGAGGTGGCTAAGGTGGATGAGTTTAAATACTTGGGATCAACAGTTCAGAGTAATGGTGAGTGTGGAAGAGAGGTGAAGAAGAGAGTACAGGCAGGATGAAGTGGTTGGAGAAGAGTGTCAGGAGTGATTTGTGACAGACGAGTACCAGTAAGAGTGAAAGGGAAGGTCTACAAGAGAGTAGTGAGACCAGCTATGTTATATGGGTTGGAGACAGTGGCACTGACAAAAAGGCAGGAGTCAGAGCTGGACGTGGCTGAGTTAAATATGTTAAGATTTGCACTGGGTGTCACGAGGGTGGACAGGATTAGGAATAAGTATATTAAGAGGGTCAGCTCAGGTTGGAAGGTTTGGAGACAAAGCCAGAGAGGCAAGATTACTTTGATTTGGACATGTGCTGAGGAGGGTTGCAGAGTATATTGGGAAAAAGATGCTAAGGATGAAGCTGCCAGGTAACAGGAAAAGAGGAAGGCCTAAGATAAGGTTTATGGATGTGGTGAGAGAGGACATACAGGTGGCTGGTGTGACAGAGCAAGATGTAGAGGACAGGAAGAAATGGAAAGAGATGATCCTCTGCAGTGACCCCTAATGGGGGCAGCCGAAAGAAGAAGAAGAAGTCTATCAAAATTTTGAGGTGACTTACCTCGACTATTCACATCCCCAACCTGTAACAATGAAAAAGCATCACTCTGATTGCTTAGAATGTCGATTCTTTCAGAGAAAAGAATTGACATTTGACTGTTCACCATCCAGAAAAAAACATCCGCTACAAAGTGGAACTTTTCCTATCATTTTACACGGGGGCAAGCCCCCCTGCACCCCCCTCACCCCTTGCTACTTATATATTCTAACTCTAAGATCGCACTACAGTGAGGAAAAGATAATTTTCCCTTATCCCCACTGTAGTGCGATGCACTTTAAAACAGCGACACTCCAAACTGTGAACACAGTCTCCGTATCAACGTTTCAAAGTCAACAGGAATTGTGTTCACAATTTTGCCTCTCTGCTGCTCCATTTTCATCCTTCTCACTGTCATGGTAAGCCACCTCGACGTTTTGATTGTAAACCATAAATATATATGTATATACATAAACACACGCCCATTTGGATGGATATCCATATATCAAAAATTCACTATATCAAAAAGCAATTTATTAAATACAACTTGCCAAGCATAAGCTTACTGAAAATAAAACACAACAAAAAAAAAAAAAAAAGAAAAACGTTTTTTTTTTGTAGGGTGACAAGCCCTCCCTCACAGTCCTAGTATGGAAGCCTGCACCATGCAAACCCTTTTGCTAATTATACGCACACAATTCTGAGATCACACTACAGTGGGAAAAGGGCAAATTCCCCAATTCCCACTGTACCATGGTCATGTGCAGAAACATTTCTGGTGCATTCAATCAGCTGTGCCTACATTTTTTTTTCTGTTCAACAAATGGAACTGTGTGCATGCGTGTGTGTGTGTGTGTGTGTGTGTGTGTGTGTGTGCGCACGTGTGTGTGTGTGTGTGTGTGTGTGTGTGTGTGTGTGTGTGTGTATGTATATGTGTATGTATACAAAGTGAGTGCATATGGATAGAGAGGTAGAGATGGTATGAGAGGTGAAACTGTTGTAGTTATGCAGATTGCTGAAAGTATTACATTTTAATACTAACAATAATAACATGAAATGTTTACATGTTAAATTCTGCCATTTTATGATGATGTTTTTACTTAAGATATGTTGCTTACTCTTTCTAAGGGTAGTTACTTAACAAATCCATCTAGAGCCTAAGCGAAGGGTGAAGTATATGGAGAAAGTCACTTTCATCTGCCTGTTAATAAATGACACGTATGTTATGTACAGATATTCTTTATGATGGGCCTATATGGTGCATGAACGCATGTATTCACTAAATCTTGGTTCTGATAAACATAACTTAATAAAACTTATTTTTTAAGTGAAGACCATTTTCACAAAATATAAGAAGACTGTATTTTGTAGCTTGAAAACTGATGGTAAACATGTTATTAAGATACGTTTGGGTATCTTTGAGCATGCATGAATTTGTGGGATGACTTTCCCACAATTCCAGCTGAACAAATTCCTCCTTTCTACAAAGTGCAATGACTACAGATTTGAATTATCTCACAGAAGCACCACCTCTGCGCTGCCCACCTCAACAGTTGATTGACAGCTTGCAACCCCGAGTACCAGTAATTAACTTCAGGAACAAAATAAAAAAAGTAATGCTGGAGAGCCCCCCCCCCCCTTAACTGTACCTCATTATTAGGAATGTTCCCTAAGCTATGTGTTAAAAATAACATGTGCCACATTGAAAGGGTTTCACACACCATCATAGTTAGGGATGTTTAACAAATTGCTACAGTATGTAATATTGAACCATATTCATTCATCAAAAGAACTAAATAAGTATGAGGAAGCAGTTAATAAACATGATGTCACCTTCATAGTTAAAGTCATTAGTAATTGTTTCAACTTTTGGAGATAGAAGGCTAAAAACTATAAAGGTGAATTATTCTGTACTGCTGAAAGTCCAAGACTACTATTGTTACTTTAATACAATTCCTGCAATATTTCAGCCAGGTCAAAATCGTACCTTTATTCAACTTTTGCAATCATTACAACAGATGCCAGCTTATGTATTAAATTAGTATTTATCAATTATACCTGTAATAAGATAGCTGCAACCCCCTTACCCCCATTTTATTTTACTGTGCATTTGCTGAATAATTAATATTCAGTTTGGTGGATTCTATATTTATTATTATTACATAAAATTATTAACTCCAGTAGTGTTAAAACAGATAGGAGGTAAGGGTTTCACAGTGAACATATCTGTGGTTCAAGACTGCCAAACTTGTTAGTTACAAAACCACACCCCAACCTAGACAAAACGATAGTGGTACTTCTCTGAGACATTGCCCTGAGTTAATTTATGTAAGTAGAGGGATGCAGGGATCAATATTCCTGCATGAGGGGAGGTGCTTTATCCCCAGAGAAATGTGATTTTTCCTAGCACTGCAAAACATAATCTTCTTTAAAGAACACTACTTTCATTGGACCATTTCTGATAAAACAAGTGCTAGTGAATTCTGTTACATCAGAACAACTTGCAATCTGTTTGCAAAGATGGTCTTGACCGTCTAATGAGAAGAAAGGCATCTTTTTAATGCAATGATACACTCCAAGCAAAAAATTATATCTGAAAATGTGTAAGATTTGTGAAAGGTAGTTTCACTTTTTATACTCAGATTGCTAGATAAGTAAGCTTTGACAGAAATAAAATGATGGATACTGTGCATCTTAAAAAAAAAAAAAAAAAAATATATATATATATATATATATATATACATATATATCTATATATATATATATATATATATATATATATATATATATATATATATATATATATATATATATAACTCATTGGACTGAAGTAGTCTCACTTTCAGAAGTCAGTAGTCTCACTTTCAGAAATGTCAGTAGAAGCGTCTTGTGTCCTGTTATAGTCAAGAATTGTGTTGATTATTATGAGCAGAGTGCATCAAAAATTTTCATAAGTACAGTCCATCAAACATTTTACAGCAGTCATCACCACCACACAATCAGCTGAGTAAAAATCAGTTTATTATGTAATTATTCACTGGTAAGCCAGTGTGAAAAAGAAAAAAAAACAGCACTGGATGATTATAAAAGCGACTACATCATGAGGTAATTATAATGCACTTGATTATATCATTACTCAAGTGCCACTAACTCAAGTAATCTGCTAAAATCAAACCAGTAAGATGTGTTTCTGCCCTACCCAGCATCATTTGTCATAGAATGGTGCTCATCATTCTATGGGGTGTTATGAATCCACCCACCAAACAGTGTAAGTCAGAGGGGCTGCAGACCTGTTTCATCCATTCTTTTCATCAAACAATTAAAGAAGGTATTTGTTTAGAAGCTGTATTAGAAAACACAGTTGCAGGAACTATTCAGAATGCCATACCCAGGGACATTTAAGTACAGTTGTTTGCAGTACAGCACGTCGGTTTCATCCAGCTAATCTTTCTGAACCACTATGGTGACTTACTTGTTCTAAACATGAGATCAAATGTATTAGTTTTCTGTTACTCATCTCCTTAATATTTCATTGCCACACTAGTTCAAACTGAAAAAGATGCATCAAGTCCATGGCAAGATACTGAAGGAGAAATGAAATCTTACTTTCTTACCTCTTCCAGTACCTTGCAAATACACTATTTCATACAGTAGACTGGAATTGTGTATATTTGTACACAGATACTGTTGTCCTAGTCTCCCTTGGTCATTAAGGCTGAGGTCAGGGACCAAGGGTCATCAAAAGACTATGTGCATGATCCCATCTTCTGCATGAGATGCTTTGGTCATTCTTTTATCATCTAAAACATAAACATTTGTAATTATGTGACATTCAGCAGTCAAGCTTTCATAAAACCCTTTCTTATATTTTATTAACTCATTAGTTCTTTCTTGGTGTTTCTTTTGTACTGTGATTTATTTACTTATTGCATTTGCTTGAGGCAAAACTCATTTCAATTCACACAAGTGTTTAGGTCATCGACACATAATGAAGGAACGCATGCAACTTCAGATTCATAAGCTGAAATAAAGGTGTTACTAAAGTTATGTAGCAGTAACTACTACTGAACAAAAGCAAATGAAAAAATGGAACAACTAGTCTGTAAGGCACCACTCGAAAGTTCACATTTACAAGCAAGGAAATGCATTATTTATGTTCTCTTTGTAACATTACTAATCTAAAAAGGGGATATAAAGTGAGTCACAGAGAGATGACTGTGAGTACAGGTAAGGGTAAAACCTAAAAACAAGTAATGCAGACTGCTAAATGTTTGACTGCTGCTCATGTTTGTCAGAAAACATAAACAATCTCTTGGTAGTTGCCATTAAAAACTACTTCTAATATAGGCAAGTTTTGCAGAACTCAGTGGTTAATTAAGAGTTAACAGACACTGATGATATAGCATAAACACTTAATCCCACCACTTCAGTAAGACTCTGAAAACTGACAGTAATAACGGGTTGATAGATCTTTGCCACCACACTCCACTCTAGGGGAGCCCAGTGGAGGATTTTTCTAAAACCAAAGAAATGCTGGCGCTGACAGCAAGGATGTAGTGGTCATTTGCGAAAAGCAACACAGAGAATGTAAAACGAACTGAGAGAGTGTTGTTGATGGAGTGAGGCCGGTGGTTTGCATGGCACGCACTGCTTACTTCTGAGGCTAAACTAGGAAATGTGATGAAGTATTTGCTCAAAGCCATAATGCAGAGCTGCTAAAGGCCCTTCAAATGCTTGCATATAACTAGGAAAGCAAAAGAAATGTCTATGCTCATGGGGATCTTTGTGTGTGTAGTTTTATGCTAAAGAAACAACAATAAATCATATCCAGAATTTCTAAGCACAGCCCCAACAATGAAAATCTGATGACATAGTGGTATTTCTCACTTTAATGAAAAACATAATTTTAATCAGTGTAAGTCATTTTTTCTTATATTAGAAACTGCAATGTTTTAAATTTGATTTTATTTTCTTTTGTAGGGTGGCATATCTTATTAAGTCTGTACAGTATGTCTACTGTAAACATAGTGGGTCTTAGACTGGTCTTTGCAGCATGCAACAGACTGGCACTGAGCAGTGCAGAATTCTGGGAATGTGCTGCAGCTCTCTGAAACTTCATTCCAGATGGCTGTATCCTTGAAATATAACCACCAAAACTGAATCCAAAGCCACAAAATATCCCAGCTGTGAAAGTAAATTCAGATGTGCTGCAGAAGGCTTTTTACCATGTAAATACATTACTAAAAATAACCACTCCCAAGTAAATAGCCACACCTTAATGATACTTCCTTTTTACAAATTCCCTTAACAGCATTAAAGAAACACTATTTATCTGATTGATCCTTTTTTTTTTCAGCTGTGCATCACTATCGACATATTTAACAGTGCTGGAACTTGTACTTTCTTCAAGTCTCCAATTATATAATAAAGGGGGTGAGAAGATGAAGCCCCTATACAATATTATTATGTCGTACATTATTTTAATCTTGGTTTCCATGTCACATCAGTTTATTGGAAGGTAATAATGAGTACTTCAGTTATGATAGCTCCGCTATTAATGCGTACTTCGATATCCATGAAATAGGCACCATATACAATGCGATCAGTGACATAACCTGTCCTCCATCCAGTTGAGTGACCCATTCAACCATAGAACTGCCAATTTCATGAAGCACCTACTAATTTCACTGCCCAAAGAAATAAGTGGTACAGACATCTGTTCCTTCCATGGCACAGGCTATAAAAATTAATGAATTTCAAGGCAGTACAGTGCAGGTAATTTTGCTTTGCATTGCATCCATTGGTTGACCATAGAGGTAAGTGAAAGCATTCACTACTCATTGAGTCAAGTGGAAAAATTCAGATTTTCTCAACAGAGTGAGTGGAAGGAATAGGAGCCATGTTTGAGTAGGCTTCTATCACCAGACATGGTATCGTTTTCTAATCTAACATCATTTAAAGCTCAAACAAAAATTTTATTTGGTAACTCAGATTATGGGAGGCCATTGTCAGATATGTGATTCATTCACCTAAAATAATTTTTGACATGGTCTCATTCCTGGTTTTGTCATTTCCAAACCAGCACATAAAGGTAATTTTAGTTTAAGGGGTAACAGATCATTATCTAAAATAGTAAGCTATTCTCTGTTGAATAATAAGACAGACAAAGTGATGAATTGCATTATCAGTAACTCAAGAGGTAGCACAGTTGCCTTTGAAGAAGAAGGTTGTGGGTTCTATTCTCTCATCAGGTAGTTGGATTCATTTTCCATTACTGACATTGCAGAGTAGCATAAGGGGGTGCTGCACTCCTGAATGTGCCATTCCTTGGATGAGATGTTAAAGCAGCCTTATCTACATGAGCTGGTGGTAGCTCAGTTGATTGTAAAAGATCCCATGGCACTTTTCAAAAAGAGTAGTTACTAGTGCCTGGGCAAATTTCTCCAGATCAGTATGAGTACTTCTCCCAGTCTTCCATGAAAAGAGGCCATTGGAATATTGGGACTTACTTGATCACCAAAATGTAAAAATAAATAAATATACAATGCTTATAGGTGGCATCTCACTACAAAATAATTTTATTACACTAGCCAGTACTCAGTTTGAGGAAAATATAGCAAACTGAAGGAAAATAATTCATGACTTTAAATCTTAAACAATGCAAAAAATAAAAAGTGTCATATCTAAAGTTAATACAGAGTAGAAAATAATTAGAGAGAGTCATTTGAAAGACATATATACAAGAAGTATACCTGTTTAGTATTTATAGAACACTAGAGCCTGGTTGATCGAAACCAAACCACTCAAAGAGTGTAATAGATTCGTAAAAGAGCTTTTAAAACAGAAGGGATAAAAAAGCAGTGAGCTTAACTGACATCTATCCACCGACTTCAATCATGGGATAATGTAATACTTTCAAGGGACTGCAGGTGGACAGACGTGATTCTGAGCCACAAAAGCTGAGACAACAAAAGGACTAAAAGCAAAGTACTATCAAGTTACTCAGCTCAATAGTAGAAACATGAAAAACTGATTTCCACAATTTATTAATGATATCAAGTCATGTGTGTGTGATTCTGCTTATGTTTGAAATATAAGTGAACATAGCACATCTGTCAAAAACTGTTGAAAATACAGTAATGGCAATTTGCTAAACTAGACTTCACACTACGAATCTGCCGCAGCTCTTGAGATGACTTCTTTTTACTGAATTGTAAGAACCTCAAACTTAATTTTACCATAAACAAGGAATACATGAAATTGCCACCCCCAGCTTAAGGCACTACAGGTTCTTGTGAAAAGTGATATAGAATCTTGTGAAACGTGGTACAGAATCTTGTGAAAAGTGTTGCTTTATTATGTTTACTCCAGTACTCCTCCTTCTCCGCTGAAACAGTCATTTTGGAGAGGTGTTTAATAAAAATGGAATCACTCTGACTCATAAAGCTGACTGATAATCCCACAAATCATTACTTTATCTGTATGCTTTTTGCCCATGTGCCTGCAAACCAGCATACCTACATGTCCTCAGCCCACTTATTTCTCTTTTCTAAGTTTTCCCAGCTTGGAGACAGGATCAAACCAGAAGGGCCAACAACAGTTTGAAGACTAAAGGTAGACTACTGAAAATCATCCACTATTATACTTCAGAACAAAGAAAGTACCTTCAGTTTAGATTTCCAGTGTTATGGAATAATTTGTCACTACATGTCAGAACAGCAAATTTGTTATTTCACTTTAAATCTGTCCTGATGTACATATGAATATATATATATATATATATATATATATATATATATATATATATATATATTTTTTTTTTTTTTTTTTTTAACTTATTGCTATTTAATATCAACCACTGGACATGAACCAGAAAAGCAATTATGAAACTATGAATAAGAGAGATCTACTATGACTCTGAGACATAAAACAGCCTTACTGGAAAAGTCATCCAAATAACAACATTAGTAGTATTCAAGCATGTGTGGAACAGACTTGAAAGTGGTTACTTGGCAGCACGCATGTTAAAAATGGAATGGCACGGAATCAATTGGGTGGTGCAGTGAAGTAGCAGTTAATGATGTCGCCTCACAGCAAGCATTTCTCCGGTTCAGTTCTCAACTGGGGTGTCTTCTGTGCGGAGTCTGCATGTCCTCCCAGCATTTGCATGGGTTTCCTCTGGGTACTCCAGTTTCCACCCGCATTCCAAAAACATGCAGTGGTGGATTGGATGCTCTTAATTGGCCCTAGGTGTGAGTGTGTGTACGTGAGTATGTGTGTTACACCCTCAGAGGAGGGCTGGGCTTAGGCCTGAGCCAGTAAAGCCTGTAACTGCTACAGAAACCATGACCACTGAAAGGTGCAAGTTGCCCAATGGACCACATGGTGTATAAATGGGAAAGAGAGAGAGAGAGGGAGGGAGATGATTATCTTGAATCTTTTTACAAGAATCCCATGCAGATTCATGAAACATTACACATTGTAGAGAACTTCATCATAAAATTAATATTCAGTAATATCAAAAGCACAAAAAATACACAAGCTACATTAAATAGTTCCAAGATTATGGAGTAAACTTTACTCTAATAAATATATATAAATTTTATAAAATGGAAAAAATAAATACGATATACTTGTATATGTAGAAAATATCAACATGAGGTTGTAGCAATCAAGCTTCATGAAGGCAAGTTCCTCTAACAATTTTTTTTAAATATTTTATTAAAATTTTAGTAACATACAAATTTTTTAGACAAAAAAGTATAAATTTAACAAGATATTAATGTGTGTGTGTGTGTGTGTGTGTGTGTGTGTGTGTGTGTGTACACACACACACACACACACAGCTCTATATATATATATATATATATATATATATATATATATATATATATATATATATATATGGGTCAATTACACATGCACGAATCACCACAAAAACTACTTTTATAACACTGAGACCGGAACATCAAAACTTTGCAATACTGACATTCCACATTACTGACAGCCAGTATCCTGACAATGAAATCACTGATGTCCACAATACTGACATAGTCCAAAATCCAAACACACCACAAACATCACCATAAATTCCTCTGCAGTGTCATATCCATTACTTCTTCATCTTGAAATCTGGAAGTAGAACTTTTCCGTAGTAAACTGTGTACTATTCATTCATTTACACAGTTACAGGATAATATTGGCTTTGTTTTTGCTCATGTTAGTACTCATCTAGTACATTACAATATATGTCATGTCACTCTTAGTGATCTCCAGGCAAAATTAAGAAATAAAGATATGTACAGCAGGAAGGTTACCCTGAAAACTACCACCAACTCCACACACTATGTAGTAACATAAACTGTGCAGTGAAATGTGTCTACGTTTACACCATCTACAAAAACGTAATACTTAGACCATCAATAGTAATTGTTATGCCTAGATTCAAAAGCATATCTTCTATATTTCACCCACATTATGCACTTAATGAACTGTTGCAGTGGCCAGGATAACATTACATGAAACAAACATCTCCCAGTTGTATACTGTAAACTGTAAATCAACAAAATTGTAGAAGAATATGACAGTGGATGGTGCACACATACATTAGTACTCATTTATAACTCACATTTTCAGCAGCTTTGAAATTGTTTTGAGGAATTCAATATTTGAATAGGTTTCCTTATTTGACAGAACCTGTTGGAAGTGTAGGTGATGAGTAATTAGTTTGCGCTTCTTAGGGGAAGGGGGACATCCAGCAGCCATCCTCATACAAAGTTCGGCAATTCTATCCTGCTCTCTAACCAACGCACATAGCAGCACATTCAAATCAGTACCTCTGCTACCGAGCAAGCACTTCAACCTCCTATGCCACACCTCTACAGAATTCTGTGTTCGAGGCAAAAACAGGTCACTCAACTCAGAAATGTTCCAAAAGTTTATTGGGAACAGTGGTGGAAATCGGGCACTAGAGGCAGTTCGAGTGTTAAATTTACGTAACTTCCCATAGACATAAAAATCAGAGAAATACTGTAAAATTTTCCTTCCTTCTATGGGAAAAGTCTCCCTTAATATCTGATAAGAAGAACACATCTCACTTTCTTCAAGGAATGCTAGTGCAACTAGGCTCTTTACAGCTAACTGGAAATGTTGGTTGGTGTTATACAAACTTGACAAACTTAACGCTTGTACTTTCCTCCATACATTCTGGCCGAAGTGGAAAAGGCAACCTTTCAATTTTGCACCAGTAACATTCAATCTAACAATCTTCACTGCAGCAACTTCGAAATCACATAGTACGTAACAGACACTGACTTCAAAGCCTTGCTCAAACAACATATGGAAAAGACAACGCCACAAATAATTGTACAATCTCAATGATTTCTTGGACATTAGTGCAAACAGTAAAGGTACAGCTTTACTGTGACTTCCATATTTTACTAAACCATGGATACTGTACAACTGGCGGCAAGTAACACCTCTGTTAAAAAATGTGCAGTCCATTAGCCATATTCCGGCTCTGCTCAGGTCATACAGATTATTTTGTGTTGTGAATACTATTACCAAGTCATCTGTGGAAGGATCAGACATGGTTTTATGTATGAATGTTCAACTTTTCAGCAGATATTTATCAAAGTCTATAGTACTCAGCGTAAGAGACTCAACACCTTCCTTTGTACTCAGTTTCCTTCTCACCCTAACGATCTGTTGAAGCAGTGACTTTCTATTAGGCAGAATATTAATTATATCCAGAAAGGTTGATGCCAAAGCATCCTCTTCTAACAAACAGGGTGTGTCCCTACTGTATTCTGCTCTAAACTTTAATTCATGGCAAACCTTATATTTGTCAATTTCTGCGGGATAACCGGCATGGTTGTGTTTTACTGACTTTTCCAATTTATCTCCATCAGCAAACAAGGAAGTCACTGCTCATCCTTTACATTTCTGTTGTATTTTATATTTACAGCCCCAGTAATGCCTACTTTCTCTTCTCCTCTCTAGATGATATAAATAACCATCTACAACTAATAACTCCTTACTTTTCTGTTGTTCACTGTTCAGTGTTGTACACGTTCTGTTGTACACGTTCTGAATCACTCCAGGGGCTTCCGCTGATGTCTTCCATGTTTGACGTTGGTACAAAGTACAACACTATGTCTGTAACATGCCTTTTTCAATTGGTAGAACTTTAATTACTGGAAGTAGCAGTAGATAGCAGTTTTCATCATTTTAACGGTCGGTAATGTGGAATGTCAGTATTGTAAAATTTCGGTATTCCAGTCTCAGTGTTATAAAAGTCATTTTTGTGGTTATTCATGCATGTGTAGTAGACCCATATATATATATATATATATATATATATATATATATATATATATATATATATATTTACACACACATATATATATATATATATATATATATATATATATTTATATACACACACACATATATAATATATATATATATATATATATATATATATATACACACACACACACACACACACACACACACACACACACACACACACAATTAAATTCAAAACACAAAAATAAACTACTTACAAGGCATGACTGAAAAGGATATTGTTGTTTAAAATCCTAGTATACAATCTTCTGTAATTCCAGTAAAATAAACATATTTGTCATTTGAAGTAATTCATCTGTTTAAATGAGTAATCAAAAAAGCTAATAATTGTAAGCATTGGTTTTAAGTGAGGTGTTAACACCTTGATAATAATCAAGTAAAGAAAGAACTTTAGACCATGGATCTTTTATAAGTGGTTTTGACAGAATTCGTTGATGATTGTGAATTATTTCGGTATTGACAATTCTATGTAATTAACATAACATTATCCAGTAAAGAAGATGACATGAAAACTACACAGGCTGGTTTTAATCAGTCATGATGTTTAATGGCATCACAAATAATTTTCACTAGGACCTTGCGGGCACTACATCATATAACAGATAAGAGAGCAGGGTGTAAATGGAGACCAGTTAAAACAAAAAATGATGGGAAAAAAGTGACAGCAAAAGTATTGCATTACATTTACAGTCATTTGAAGACTGTCATCGGATGCTAAATGTATCATCTTATAGCAGCTCTTTAAATATTACTCTGTTAGAGACTGCTGATGACTCATCATCTGAGACAGCCATGCTATCTGCACGTCCTTATAGGTTCATAGGTAAGTAGAAGGCTAGCTGGACATTTTAAGCCTAGGAAACTTTCTTTTTTGTGCTTGAAATACACTGTCCCATTTGGTTATGGACTGGCCTTACCCATCCCATTGTTGATAATTATATATTACCCCAATGAGAATAACTGGGATCATGCCACACAGTCTTTGAGGGGACCAATGCATGGGATTAAGCAGTTAGGAACTGCCACTGTCTATTAGAACTACAGGGGGTAGTCCTGAGGTAAAATGTCTGATTCCCATTTATAGATTTAAGTTGCACTTGAATATGGACAAGGAAGAACTTTGTTTTATGTGGATGGGGACTCCGTTCCAGAGCAGCGGTATCATCTATACCTGTCCCTCCAAACCATTCTGCTGATATTGATTCTTGGAAATGTTCTTGTCTGGTTGAATAATTTCTAATTCTTCATGATATTCTCAATATGTTTCACATACAATAATGCTTTTTTTGTGTTGCACATCCTTATTTTTAGCATACATATGCTAGTAAATCCCTTAGCTGCCTATAGAGCTAGGCTGAAATCACTGAATTCACAGACGAAGTGCAATACCATCTTTCTTTATCTCACAACCCGGAATGACGTTGCAAATCCTAAATGACATACTATCTGCTCTTGGAGGCAGTGAGTGCACCAGTCATTACAGTCTGCTCTTGGAGGCAGTGAGTGCACCAGTCATTACAGTCTGCTCTTGGAGGCAGTGAGTGCACCAGTCATTACAGTCTGCTCTTGGAGGCAGTGAGTGCACCAGTCATTACAATCTGCTCTTGGAGGTAGTGAGTGGACCAGTCATTACAGTCTGCTCTTGGAGGCAGTGAGTGCATCAGTCATTACAGTCTGCTCTTGGAGGCAGTGAGTGCACCAGTCATTACAGTCTGCTCTTGGAGGCAGTGAGTGCACCAGTCATTACAGTCTGCTCTTGGAGGCAGTGAGTGCACCAGTCATTACAGTCTGCTCTTGGAGGCAGTGAGTGCACCAGTCATTACAGTCTGCTCTTGGAGGCAGTGAGTGCACCAGTCATTACAATCTGCTCTTGGAGGCAGTGAGTGCA
Source organism: Protopterus annectens (assembly GCF_019279795.1). Taxonomy (NCBI): domain Eukaryota; kingdom Metazoa; phylum Chordata; order Ceratodontiformes; family Protopteridae; genus Protopterus; species Protopterus annectens. The sequence continues at coordinate 481,001,833 of NC_056750.1, forward strand.
CCAGTCATTACAGTCTGCTCTTGGAGGCAGTGAGTGCACCAGTCATTACAGTCTGCTCTTGGAGGCAGTGAGTGCACCAGTCATTACAGTCTGCTCTTAGAGGCAGTGAGTGCACCAGTCATTACAGTCTGCTCTTGGAGGCAGTGAGTGCACCAGTCATTATAGTCTACTCTTGGAGGTGGTGAGTGCACCAGTCACTACGGTCTGCTCTTGGAGGCAGTGAGTGCACCAGTCATTACAGTCTGCTCTTGGAGGCAGTGAGTGCACCAGTCATTACAGTCTGCTCTTAGAGGCAGTGAGTGCACCAGTCATTACAGTCTGCTCTTGGAGGTGGTGAGTGCACCAGTCGTTATAGTCTGCTCTTGGAGGCAGTGAGTGCACCAGTCATAGTCTGCTCTTAGAGGTGGTGAGTGCACCACTCATTACAGCCTGCTATTGGAGGCACTGAGTGCACCAGTCATTACAGAATGCTCTTGGAGGTAGTGAGTGCACCAGTCATTACAGTCTGCTCTTGGAGGTAGTGAGTGCACCCGTCATTATAGTCTGCTCTTGGAGGTGGTGAGTGCACCAGTCATTACAGTCTGCTCTTGGAGGCAGTGAGTGCACCAGTCATTACAGTCTGCTCTTGGAGGCACTGAGTGCACCAGTCATTACAGTCTGCTCTTGGAGGTAGTGAGTGCACCAGTCATTACAGTCTGCTCTTGGAGATAGTGAGTGCACCAGTCATTATAGTCTGCTCTTGGAGGCACTGAGTGCACCAGTCATTACAGTCTGCTCTTGGAGGCACTGAGTGCACCAGTCATTACAGTCTGCTCTTGGAGGCAGTGAGTGCACCAGTCATTACAGTCTGCTCTTGGAGGCAGTGAGTGCACCAGTCATTACAGTCTGCTGTTGGAGGCACTGAGTGCACCAGTCATTACAGTCTGCTCTTGGAGGTAGTGAGTGCACCAGTCATTATAGTCTGCTCTTAGAGGTGGTGAGTGCACCAGTCATTATAGTCTGCTCTTGGAGGTGGTGAGTGCACCAGTCATTATAGTCTGCTCTTGGAGGTGGTGAGTGCACCAGTCATTATAGTCTGCTCTTGGAGGCAGTGAGTGTGCCAGTCTTGCAGCTGCTGCAAAGGATGAAGGCTGGAAACTATTAATGAGCTGCTTCATCTAATCCATGAAAGGAATCCTCCAGTACCCATTTGCCTACTGTGTCATTCTGAGCAAGTTACTTAACCAAGCAATGCTATTGGTCAATTGGGAAACTGGGCCAGGCTCCTCAGTAGTCTCCTAGACCACATACATGGTAACTACCTGTGAAAAGTCACATAACAGAAAGATACAGGAATTTTATGGTGTGAGGACCTTATTCAATGTCATTGCTGAAGCATATGTCAGCTTTCATACACTGCTGTCCAGATTGCAACTATTTATTTATTTATTCTATTATTTATTTATTTATTCTATTATTTATTTGACATTTGTTGACTGGGTTAGAATGACTGAGCCAAAGCCCTTTTTCATAAGAGCCCTGGGGAGAATAGCTCCACAAATAAGTATGACATGAATAATAACAAAAAGCTGAGATGCAGAATAATAATAGAAATTATTAAAAATAATAACTAGTACATGGTTAAATCTCAGAGATTAATTACATTCAATGTCATTAATGTTCGTCTGCACAATACCTTCAGAGGGTAGTACCCACTGTACTTCTGTAGAACTCAAGCACAATCTTTAACAGCCATACTAGTAAAGTATTAATGTAAACTAGATCTAGTTAGGTCTAGTTCAATGCACAGTTAGGAGTAAAGACAGAAGAAAGAAAGGAGATAAGGTGAGAGAGATGTGTATAGTAGGGGGAAGTCCATCAAGGAGGATGGTTACAATGACAAATGCATGTATTGTTTAGATAGTTCTTAGTAGCTGTTTTGAATTGATGTTGGTGATTGATATTTCTAATGTCCAGTGGAAGTTTATTCCAGGATTGGGCTAGGGAGTAGCTGTAAAGGTTTTGTCCTATTTTAGTTGTAGGCTTGTAGATTGAAAGATGGTTTTGTTCAGAGCTACAAAGGGATCTTGGTGTGGAGTAAGAGGAGGTGAGAGAGACCATGCTGGGACAGGAGGATGGCAGATACAGAATAGAATTAATTATTTGAAGCTGAGAGAGAAGTAAGTTATGAGGAAGCTCTAGCTATTTTAACTTTCTGAGAGCTAGACAGTGGTGTGAGTAGTAGGAGTGGTCTGCAGTGAATTTAGCAACTTTGTTGTAGGTGGATTCCAATTTTTATAGGAGAGTGGTTTGAAGGTTGGTGAGGTTTTGTGAGCCATAGAGTAGGCTGGAGAGATGTGCGGACTTTATTCAGTGTCATTGCTGAAGCAATGGGATAAGGCGATTTTGGCTTTACTGGATAAGACTTTTTTTGCTCCTGTAAAGGAGTCTTGAGTTTTTGGAGGGTTTTCTTAATGTTGTTGAGAACGTGCATGTCAAATTTCAGATGGTAGTCAGTGATGACCCCAAGTAGTTTGATATGTGATTCCACAGTAATAGGTGTGTTATTGTGGGATGTGATTGAAAAGGAAGATTTAAGATGATTCATTGTTTAGGGATGAACAGCAGGAGTTTAGTCTTTTTTGGATTTACTAGTAGCTGGTTCTTGGTGAGCCAGTTTTCAATAGATAAGAAGGATTTCTGCATTTTACAATTTGAGTCAGATAGGGTATCTGCTATGGTAATAACTGTGGAGTCATCCTTGTATTGTATGAGTGATGACTGTGGGCAGGATGTAGACAACAGATTGGTAAAGATATTAAATAGTAATGCACCAAGGATTGATCCTTGAGGAAGACCCATCTTTATTGGTAGAGCAGGAGAGAGAGCAGAAAGCCATTTAACAGACTGAGGTCAGTCATTAAGGTAACTAGTGAGCCAGGAAATAGTTGAGGAAGATAGGCTGAGTTCAGAGAGTTTAAGAGGAGAAGGTGAGAGATAGTGTCAAAAGCCTTTGAGAGAACAAGAAACAGGCACCAGACCAGTTTGTTTTTGTCTCTAGCTTGTGATATGGTGTTAATGAAGGAAATTAGGGCAGTGGAGGTGCTTTGTTTAGGGAGAAAGCCATGTTGAGTGAGGGTAACTAGGTTCTCTTGTAAGAAGTAGTAAAGGATTTGTCTGTGCACACATTTCTCTAGAGTCTAAGAAACATGGGATATAATTGCAAGGGGTTTGAATTTGTAAAGTTCAGAGGTGCTACTTCCCTTATGAATGAGTAAGGTGTAGAATTGTTTCCAGATCGCAGGTACTTTAGATTCAGTAATGGACTGGTTAATACGTACTGAGATGGGGAGAGCAAGAAGGTTGGCTGCTTTCTGGAGAAAGAGTGGAGGAAGATCATCCATAGAGGAGGAGCAGGGTTTAAGCTTTAGAAGCAGGGATTTAATGATGTTAGTAGATACAATTTTGAGAGAAAAGGCCATAGAGGGGTCACAGGGTTGTAGGAGGGTTGGTGGGGAGGGTAGTGTTTGTGTTGGAGTTGGTTTGGATAGTTAATTTGCTGATAGTTTTGATGAAATAGGAGTTGAAGTTGGTAGCAGTTTCTAGGGGATGTTACTGGGGTATGGTTGGGGGGAAGAAGGGTTGCTCTGATGGATAATTTGGTTGATTGTATGCCAGAACTTCTTTGGATTGTCTGTTTGGCTGAAGGGTTGTTATAGAAGTTTTTGTTATCATTATAGATGGATTTCTTGGTGATATTGCAAAGCTCTTTATACTGTTGGAGGTGAGAGGGAAGTTTGGTTTTGGACCACAGCTTCCAAGCCTTGTCCCTCTTTTGCATTAAGGAGTGGGTGGGTTAGCCAAGGAGATATGATTAATTTTACCCTAACAATACGTAAAGAGGCCAGAGAGTCGAGTATGTTAAGGAATATGAAGTTAAATTTAATTACTACATCATCAAGGGGTAGCTGCCAAAGGAAAGACCAGTTAGTAGCTGAGAGATAGCTGTTTAACATACTGAAGTCAAAGTTGGTTAGTTTGCGACAAGTTATGAACTTATGTGGTCTGCTATAATGTGGAGTGAATCTTAAGACTTTGGTCAGTGGTCACTGACAGCATCAGGCAGTGTTTCAGTTAAGTGATATTTCTGGGGGTGAGAGACTAGTATGCAGTCAAGAAGAGAGATATGATTAGTAGATTTGGTAGTATAGGTAGAAGTAGATATTAGTTGAGACAAACAATGTAAATTAAATCTGGAGGTGGGAGTATCTGAGGAGACGGGTAGCCAGTTAATGTTGACATCTCCCAAGACTATTGTTTCATTAGATAAGTGTTGGGTGAGCCAGGAGAGAATATTTTTAATGCAGCAATATTGTCACTGGGGGGGTGTAAAATGCAGCTATGTTAATTGTGTTATGGGCATTAATTTTATAGTTAGTGATTAGCAGTTTGGCTGGAGAGGCAGGGGGAGATAGCTACAGGGGTTATTGTATGGTGGCTGGAGAGCAGGATAGCAACTCCACCACCTTTTCCCTGAGTTCTGATGAGTCTTAAAATGTTGTATCCTGAGGGCATAAAATCCCTATCAGGAATATGGGGTTTTAGCCAGGTTTCACAGAGAGTTAAGATGTCAAGACAGTGATGGGATATCCAGGCATGGAATTCACTAGTTTTGTTGACTATACTTCTGATGTTCATGGACTACAGAGATAGGTGTTTTAAGAGAATGATAGGATGAGGAGAGGTGGAGTGAGTGGGCACAGAGTTGGATGAGGAGGGGAAGTCTGGCCCAGGGTGGGGATGGATGTCCCCAGAAAGGAGCAGATTAGGGAGAAAGGGAAAAATTGTGAGGAGGGAGAGAAGGACATAGTATTTCACTTTACCTTTGGGGAAGACTGAGTGGCAGGGAGGAAGTTTTATTTTAGGAAGATAGGGAGTTGTAGGAGGGTGGGTGTAGATGTCACAAATGAGTGAGGGAGTTGTAGGAAAATAAAAGGATAGATGGAGGTTAGTGACAGGTGGTTAGATTTCAATTGTGTATTGTAGGAGGACAGGTTATATAAAAGAGTGTTAGGGTAGAGGTAGAGAGGCATGATATAGGATGTGGATTAGCATTGTGGGAAATTAGTTAAGTGGGGTGGAAGTGTGACAAGTTGTTGGTATAGAGGTACTGTCTAGATAAAATTAGGAAGATAGTGGTAAGTAGTAATATCAAGGAAGATTGTATTTGAGATATAGGTTATATACTAGAAAAAGTGTTTATGTAAAAGTATTGCTAAGGAGTTAGTGGAGGCAGGGAGAAAAGTGGAGATTTGGATGACAGAAGTCAATTGGAGGTGAGGGGGTTGAGGAAGGGGCTGAGGTGGAGTGGTTGTAAGGGATATGTATAAAGGAAATGATGTCAGGGCTGGGTGGGAAAGGGGGTAGGTTCGGGGAGCAGAGTGAGCCTGAATGGAGTGGGATAAACCAAGAAGTGACCCGTGGCAGTGTGCTAGAGTCAATCAGTGAAAGTTTGAAGGAATAAAGCTCAGTAAAGAAATCATACTTATGTAAAGTGAGAAAAGGGTATGTGTAAAGAGTAGATTTAGTTGACCAGGGAAACTAACAAAGAATGGATTACAGTTAAGGAGACAGTATGCAGTAGTCAGAGATGATTAGGAGGCAAATAATATAGTGAGGCTATGCAGTTTAGAGCTAGCCTAAACCAAAAGACTTGGGAGGGAAAAGTGAATGACTAACAAAGAGGAGGTTTGGAGAAGGGCCCAGTAGTGTGCAAACACATGGGCGGCAGGGTAAACTATATTACAGAAAGACTGAAGGACCTACACTAAATCTGAATTAGATACTGATCGTCCAGCAGTAGTTTAACAACATCAGGTGAATGCTGCTTTCCAGGGAACATGTCTTACCAGGAGGGAAGTTTTCAATGAAGTGACAATGGGACTACAGGCTAAAGAAAGATAAAATAAATATAATAAATGTGGTTAGGATAAAGGAAAGGTGGGAGTAGGAGAAAAATCTGTCACTAGCCTAGATTGCAGATTAAATAGCGTAGGAGCAAGTGTTTCACTAAGCAGTTACATAAGTGACTATAGACGCAGTTACAAAAACTAATATTCACAATGGCATACTGATTAAGTTATAACTCCTATTCTTTTCAAAGGAGAGATAATTAGGTAAATCTGGGCATAAGTATACAAATGAAAAAAATATATATCATAAAAAGAAGGGTTACTATAGCTTATAGCTAAGTAAATCTTCATTCTGATGTCTATATATTTTTCATATTAGACTATGTTTATAGATTCATTGTTGCTCCTATACTCTATTAGACAGACTTGTTGATCTTAAATTAAAAAAATAATGTGCCAGACTTTGCATCTATAATGACCTGGATAGTTAGCACACATGGCAAATAATTGTTTACTGTCTTCTCTGTGTCACTCCAATAATGTCTGCAGATCACATCTGTTAGCAAACAAATAGCAATTACGTTTATTCACATTATTAAAGGGCATTTGGGAAGGTCCATGTTTGCAGTCAGTGGACACTAATGATGTGTTCTACCAACCTGTCAAAGGGATTGCCTGACTGGAGAGAATTAAACCAATAGTTGGAAAGCATGGTATTTTCTTCTGGTAATATAGCTCTCTCAAATGAGGTAGCGTTAGTACATTTGTATGATCATTATTGCAATATACTAGAAACTGACCACAAAATGAATGACATGAAGCCAACAGATCTATCTACCACCCAGAACAGCAAGACAAAAACAAATTAAACTTTCATAATTGCCACTGAAGAATTTGTCCCAAATATTGTTTCAGTATATTGTCTACAGTAGTAGAAGTGTTGTAGCTTTTGAGTGTATTTTCTGACCATTCATCATACACGGCCTTTTCCCTAAGGGAAACTTGAAATGTAACCAGTTTGTCTGTCCAAGGAATACTAACTTCAGAACAGTTGACTATATTCATTAGGGCAGCCCACAGGTACTTCTGCAGAAGCAAATAAACATTTATAAACAGGTGCCTATTTTTTCTTTTATTTTGTTGTATTTCTCCCTTCTATCTGCCACCAGAAAAAGACCCTTCATTGTAAATCATGATAGCTGGGAGAGTGAGATATCCTGTTACTGTACCATTCTCAAAGTAGGCAAGCTTTTTTCTCCTGCATGGGGGATAAGCTGCCAGTTCAGTGTTGACATGCATATACCAGTAAGTCATTGGTACCTGTTAACCCCCACCCCAAGTATGTAGCAGCTTTGCTTAGATAAAAAGGGCGCACAAAGGGCTAACATTTATGTTTTGATTTCCAGTAGATTTAATGATCACTTCTCCTTTTTCATGTCACACATTCTAGCCAATGGTTTGTCTAGGTTTGCCATTCCTCTTTGCAGCAATTCCCTGTCTGAACCACTCCATATAAATTCAGAACTTCAGTAGGTTGCCCTGTATAAGGTTTCATTCTGTGGTTTACCATCAAAGATAATTTCTGGCACCCATTTTGGTGGATGTCATTAACTTTAAACATGCTCCAGCTACCTACAACAAGGATGTTTACAGGCACAGCTGCAGATGAGTTATCTAGTAAACTGCATCTTGGGGGTTGTGTCTTAATGCAAAAGTATATTTAAGAAGCTACACAAGCCATGAGTGAATCTATGGGCTAGATCTAAATTGTTGTACTTCACCGGTTGGTATTTGTTCTCATGGTGTACCATTTCACTTGGTATTGTACCTAAAATTATTCCGATGAATGGTGGGTTCCCAGCTGTGACTCTGTCCCAGAGTATGTATATCTTTTAAGCCTTACCATTGCGCAGGGTATATGTGTGTCTGCAGCAGGACAGTGTCAAAGTACAAAGGATTCTAAAGAAAGGAACAAGGCAGCAAACAGGAAAGATAGTCCAAAATCTACTAAAACAGGCACTAGTACACTGTTGCTGCTGCTGGACTCTTCTCACAACTTATGAGCCAGACTTTAACTCTTCCTCCAACATTTTCCAACCTACATTATCCTCAAATAAGGATATATCCTGAAAGAAAATGTCATAGATACAACAAAGAGAGGAGTTTCTATTATCAATAAAGCAAAAGAGATGGAAAAGGACAAAGATGAGAAATTGCCAAATATTTAATAGAGGTCTGTAAATAGTTCTGGTCTATGAATTCTTGAGATTCGGGGGTAGCCTCAGACAGCTAAAGTCTCCATTTGAGAAATTAAGGATGGGAAATTGGATTGACTTCTTAACAGCTCTTCTAGTACAGTAGAGGGTGGAAAAGGGAGAAAGAAAGCAGGTCTTTCTTCAGAAACTAGATCAAGGTCTTGGGGAAATATATAACCTTGCATTTCCTATGAAGAGCTGACAATATGCAAAGATTAGCAGATCCTATATAGAGACAGCTCTTATTGTATATTTCATGAAATCAACTAAAAAAAAATAAAATTCCAAGATTTCAGACTCCAGAAGAGTAACTTAAACTCAAAAAGAGAATCTATTATCTATTCAGAAAGCATGTAGCTTTCTCCAAAGATATAGGGGTCCACAACAATTTTAAATTCAACTGGAAAAGAAACACTGAATACCTCTCTACATAAAACATAAATCAATATACAAAGCTAGTGGTTTCAAATTCTGCAAGGGAAATACACAGGACCACAAGATAAAAAAAAAAAACAGTAATAGATATTTTTAACTTTCAAAACTGCTAGATGATAACTATATTTCCCAAACCAAATATCTGTTAGCAAAATGAACATTTAAAATAATCTGAAAAGATTATCATTTCAAAGACAGCTGGATAGAAACCTGCTTAAGAGGTGGAATCTATAGTGTTGTTGTTGTGTCTGTCGGCTTTTCCCGGTTAGGGGTCGCCACAGCAGAACTCCAGTCCGCAAATGATTGGTAGTTGATTTTTATGTGCTGGGTTACCAGCCCTGATGCACAACCTTCAACGAAGGTACGCCCATTCACGCATGTCTCCAGGCAGAAGACGCTCTAGCTGAGAATCGAACCGGACAGCGTCTTACTGTGAGGCGACAACGCTACCGCAGCATAGTGTATTCTCTGGAAATTCCCCCTTTTTTGCCTTACATGTATTCAGTCAGTAAATTTGTGGGTTCCAGGTGTGTCATATTTCTAGTGAAACAAATGGCATAGTTCAATATAATAGCAAACAGAGAGCTGTATAATGTTTCAATTATTACTAGTTCACCTGTGACACCACCATATAATTTTTTGACTTGTTGGAGGGATTGCTGGATATCATAAGACAATGTAGCCCTTTTGGTGAAAGGCAGTGAGACCATATTTTATTCTCATATGTATTTAGTACACATATTACAGACACCTGTAATTTAAGTTCTGAGTAACTGGCACTGAGTGAAGAAACACTATCTTGTGCACTACAGGCACTGTGCTCACTTGAAATGGAAACAGTTGATTTGTTGCCAAATGGCACATCAGAGAGGAACAAATGGTACATCTGCCTCAAAGTGAGTCACAGTATTAACTGTCACAATGTATGGAAAAGGTACTGCAGCTTACAGCATTTTGTTGATGTTACTGTTATCCACAGCTAGGGGACTATCACTCACCTACTTCTGGGAAAAGGAAGGTGGCAGAAGTATGAAACAGGCAAAAACGGAAGGGGAAATAAACTATTTTTGTCACCACATGCATTAGTGTTCCTACTTAGAAAAGACTGATAGCGTGCATCCTTAAATGATTTATTGTCAATTAACAGAATCAAAATTTTGTGGGTATAATTTTAAATAATACAGTTTATTGAAAATGCACTTAATCAAATGGCAAAAAAACACATACAAAATAATACTTTCTGTGGAAAGCCATGCCCCACACACCCTTGAGACCCCTGCACCCACTGTCACCTGCATTCTTATCTCTAATATAACTAGCTCTGAAGTTTCCATATTACGGGGGAATATGTTACTTTTCTGATGTGGAGAACTGAGGGAAATGTGCAATCAGTGAGTTTCCTTTAGCAAACATTTCATTACTGTACTGTTACTCGGCAAAAGGGGCAATCAACTGCTAAGGCAAAACTTGAGAGTACTGTGTGGTAAAATCTGCAGAGTGGCAGACAGGTGTGGCATGTTACTGTTATTAAACAATATAGCCACATTATTTAAACCTGAAATGCAGTGGGACTCCCACATTAAAACTAACATTTATTTCAAGTTTCTTAGCAAAATGCCATTAGCATCTGTTAATGATCAAAATAGTTTTCAAATTATAGTTAATTCAACATAAAAAGGTTAGAAGTGTGTTGTCAGTCTTAGTAAAACATTCAGACTTCAGAATAGTGAAATAACTGAGGTGTCTATTGGACTGTTTTTAATGCAACAAATACAAATAATAATTACATAAAAATGAAGTAAAATGCTGTTATATCAGTCCATATGATGTCATTTGCTCTATATATTTTTTTCATTAAATGTAAGGAGCAAGACAAAATAAACATAAGTAAGCAGTTACTAACTTCCTCTTCAGTTGACTTAAACTTAATTAACTATATTGACAAACTACAGTAATGGAAACACTACCATAAATACATATCAGAAATAGCAGTGATGTTTTCCTAGGACATTGACTATATTGTTGGTATTTTAATACAGAGTTCAGTTAAGAAGCTTTTAAAGTTGCTTTAAAGTACTGTTTCTAATAAGTTCAGACACTGTTTCAGAAGGCTGTTACAAAATACAGTAACTCATCTCTACATCTGACTGAAATTATCACTGCTTTCTTGTGGGACTTCTCAGTATATTTTTCTCATAAACTTTCAGACTAGCTATATTGACAAAGATTGTACATTCTATTGTCATAAAAAAGTTTATATGCAGCACTTAATCTCTTCTACTTTAAATGATTGTCTTATTTGAAGGCAAACTTCAGGTAACTTACAATTAAAGGCCTCCTGTATATTACATTTTAAATTTCAAAAGCAATTAATTTATAAATCAAAATATTGCCTGCATGAAGTTAAACAGAATGAGTGAGTTAAGGAAATCAATTGAATGTTATGTAGTATTAATAATGATGCAGGCAACATCAATGTGGGAAAACATGCTTGCCTTGTCATATACAATATGTACCATATTACAGGACTGTTTTTAAGGACACAGCATTTTACTCATAAGAAGAGCACAAATTGCTGCCTTCGGCTGTCGCAGGGTAACTGCTGAGCAGTATCGTCATATGACTGTATTAATTTTATATATAGACTGATATTTTACCAATATGATAGTTATCAATGTGGGCAACTACAAACAGACTGCATTCAGTAATAAGATGATAAGGAATTACTGTAATAAACAATGTAGATTTAGGTCAGCAAAGACTCTGAGAGGATTCACAGAGATAAATCATTTCATATTATTAGCTGCATGAATAAATCATTTAAGAATGTAAATGTATGTATGTAGAAATAGCTTTGTATTTTATATCTGAATATATATATATATATATATATATATATATATATATATATATATATATATATATATATATATAATCTGTACAGATGCTCGACTGCATCTTTCACCGAATCCCAATTTGGTAAGCATACTTGCGCAAAAGTGCTATTCACCAAAGCAGCACTTTCGCTTAAGTATGCTTGTTGTTCCAGTCGTACTACAGTGCGGTAAGGGAATATTCCCTTTTCCCCACTGTAGTGCGACCTCAGAGTGAGAATATTAAAGTAGGGGGGTACAGGGGGGCTTGCCCCCCTGCATTCAAGTAGATTTTGTGTTTTTTTTTAACATACTTTAAAGAAAACACTTTTTCAATGAAAGCGCTTTCACTAAAGTGTGTTCGGTGGTAATGGATTCGGGCTTTTGAACTTTAGTTTAAAAGTCCTAGATCTATATATATATATATATATATATATATATATATATATATATATATATATATATATATGGGTCTAGGACTATTCACTGAAAGCACATTTCACTGAAACACATTTCACTGTGCAAAATTCACTGTGCACAATTCACTGAAAGTTATATATGGCCTTTTCCCCACTGTAGTGTGACCCTGGAGTCAGAATATATAGTAAGAGGGGGCACCCCCCCCCCGCATTTCAGGGTGTGGGGGGTAGTAGCCCCCCACCTATTTTAAATATTTTGAACTATATACATGGATGCCTGCAATTTCAATAAATTACTCTTTTCTAAACTTAATATATATCCAAACTTTGTGGGGGGCTACACCCCCACACCCCCCAGTGTGGGGGTGGTGCCCCCCCTTACTATATATTCTAACTCCAGGGTCGCACTACAGTGGGGAAAAGGCCATATATAACTTTCAGTGAAATGTGTTTCAGTGAATTGTGCTTTCAGTGATTTGTGCACAGTCATTTCAGTTTCAGTGAAATGTGCTTTCAGTGAATAGTTCTAGACCCATATATATATATATATATATATATATATATATATATATATATACTTAGCAAAGGTAATAAGTGTCATGTGGGGGTTAGCAGTAAGTAATAATAAAAGTGAATTCTCTAGCTACATTTATTTGAGAAATGTGATTTCATCTTTATCATTCCTAGAATAATAATATATTGGATTTGTTTTGCTGATATGAGGGGGGAAAAGTGGCAACCTACTTAACCACTGCTTGGTGAAACTATGTACTTCCCATAGTCTGAATATGTTGCATTTTAAGACATGCTACCCTTTGAACCTGCTGGCTAATAACATACAGGACACTGAGTAATGTGGCAAGAAATATGGATCAAACACCACAGAAAAAAAGTGTTAAAATGGTAACAGAGTTTCTTTAATAGATAGTTATCTATTAGGCCAACAAGCAAATCTATAAATGGTTCTGAAAATATGATGTCTTTGCCTAGTGCTGTAAGAAGGAGAAAGTGAAAATCAGCTGCTGCAAATATTCCAAAAAGCTGAACTGAATAAAATAAGAAATCCAAAGCAAATGCAGATGCAAACCTACTTTAAAATCCTGTGCAACAAGTGGATGGTGTGTAAGGTTAAATTTGTTTATAATATGATAAAAAACACATACTGATAGTTCAGAATTATGACAGACATGACTATGTTGCTACTGTAACATAGAAAAGGGTCACTATCATGAAAATGCCTGAGATATACAGCAATAACTTTGAAAATGCATTTTGCATTGTCAATATTATATATTGAGCGCTAACGTTGTCCCTGACTAATTTCAGACTTTTATATAAAATGAAAAATGAACTATAAAATATAATTAACAAATTTGTTATTCATAAGGCCATCTAATACTGAGGTGACAAAACATTCAAGATGAAAGGATTAAAGCCTATGCATTCCTTTGATAGGTTCATAGATTAGTACTAGGCTAACTGCCCATGTGGACCATTTTAAACCTAGCCAATTACCCCATGTAAGAATGATACCCTGCACCTTGTGTCTGTAAGGTAAACACCTTAACCTTTATAGCAAGCTCCCTCCTAAACAAAGGTTGCACACCCTATATTAGAACCCAGGACCATCTGTACTCCAATCCTACATTTACTGCTGCCACAGGACTTATTGATCTAAACATACCGAGTCGTTTTAATAATTAAAAAAAAAAACTATTCATGGGTGGCATATGTTACATCTGATATCTTTAAAGTCATAGAAACCTGGCTAAAACCATCCATTAAAAATGAGGACATTCTACCGACAGGGTACAGTATCCTAAGACTTGACCACAAAACAAAAGATCTGGAGGTAGATTATAAATCTTCCCATAGCTACATGACATACCTTTCTTTAACAATGCTGAACACCTTATTGACTTCCTTCAAATTAACAGAAAGAAAGCAATATGTATCATATCCCTATACACACCCCCCCCCCCAAAAAAAAATCCACAAAATCTTGAGAATATCCAATCCTGGCTCTAAAAAAGTATTTCTCATGAAACTATCATACTTGGTAACTTAAAAATAAACTGGATAAATTCATTACATGCATCAGTGGTAAACTCACTGAAACTCTGTAACTTTATCCAGTTAATAAATATATTAATGAGATTTAAGGCTGCAAACACCTCCCCAACTATAGATTAGATTATTGCCAATAATCAGACAAAATCTAAGAGCCAAGTCCCCAATTTGATATCCTGGGTGATCACCACCCTGCATATGCCATTAGACATAAAACAAGGACAAAAAAATCTGTTACATTGGTATACAAAATAAGCAACCAAAGAACTCAAAAAGTATCTTGGCATCCGTTAGCAAAAGTCTTAAAACCAAGAAAACCTCACCAGTCCAATCCAGTTCCACAGGCCAGTGACAAAGTAGGAGACTCTTTTAATTTCCACTTCAATAATGCAACTTCATCACCAGTCACAAACTTCTCTACTAACCCCACTACCCATAGCCTACTTAAACATCCAAACTATCCTGTCTTCACACTTAAACCAGTCCCTACAACTGCAGTCAAAAACTGCTACAGAGGCTAAAGCTAACTACACAAGCAGTAGACCATTTGCCTGCACAATACAGCAGGCTGTCTATATTCATTAACAAATCCTATGACCCTAGAATATAAAAACAGACTTTTCTCATACCTCTCACAAGGGAGGTACCTCAAATGAATGAAGTACTTACAGCTTTAAAACCTGGAATTGAGTGTGCACTCATGCAGGCCAAGAAACAAAGAACCAATGAAAGACTCACATAGCATCACATGATGTTATGTGCACCAAGAGCCAGTTATAGGTCTATAGCTATTCTCCCTCTGCTGTCAAAAATACTGGTGTTGTGTCCATTCTCAGCTGCTCAAGCACCTCCTTGAAAAACAATCAGCTGACCCCTGTGTAGCATAGTTTGTGACCAAATCATAGTACAACAGCCACTTTACTATCCTTTCTTGACATTATGAACTCACATCTTAACAGTAACTAACAGTCTCAGTTACCTACTTGGGCCCTTCCAAAGCATTTGACCCAAACTCCTACCTCATCCTGCTCCACACACTTGAAGACCTACTCTCTCCAACGAGACCACTCTGTAGTTCAAAAGCTACCATGGTGATAGAAGCCAGTGAGTCAAATAGCCCACATACTCGGCCTTTCTCCCTGTGGACATAAGTGTTCCTCAGAGATTTATATGTAAACCTTAATTATTCACTATATTCATTTGTAACTTATACACTGCATCAGGCCCCCTACCATATTTCAGTATGTCGATGATTTTATGCTCATTTCCTCAGACCCCTCATTAAATGAGCATCAATCAGTGACTCAGGCTTCATACTCCGCTATCAAGCATTGGCTGCAACACTCGAATCTAATAATCAATGTTAAAAAGGCTAAGGTTAAGCTGTTCCCACTCAAAACTTCATCTCCTGTGCTATTCTCAGAGAATATAACACATGACATAATTTCAAATATCAAGTTACTAGGTGTCACCTTTGACAATAATCTTCAGTTTGATCTAGATATCAGTAACACCATGAACATCCTCCTCATTCTGTATATCATATTGATGCTAATGGATCTTTTGTTACCTATGTATAGTTTAATTAGTTCTACTGTGTATATATAGCCTTACATATCTAAGTAGGTGGCGCATAGAAATAAACTGTAAATTGCTTTTGGAATGTCTATTACAATGGCATTTAAAATGTTTTCTGGAATGTCCATTACTATTTGATTGTAAATTGTTTTGAATCTTTTCTCCCCTGATATCACTGATATGGGGTCTTGCATGGTCCAGTCAGACTTTCCCAATAAACAAATACAAATAACAATTTTAGGAAAGTACAACTTCCAGTGATAATATGATATCAACAAAATGTATCTTCTGTGTATCATCAAAATAAAGTGTCACACATCCAACCAAAGGAAAGAAACTGGTCAAAGGTGTAAACAGATAAAAATAACATGAAAAAGTGTTTTTGCAGGAGTCACGACTCTCTTTATCCCACCCCCTTCCCCATTGGTGGGGTGGTATTCAGCTACCTCAAAGACCTTTATTTATCTATTATTATTTGATTACCAGGAAAGACTAATTGGGCACAGCCCCTTTTCAGGAGAGGTCTAGGGAGAAAAGCTCAGTAGTACATACCTTTTCACAAGCAATTAGCATGAGCTAACAATAAAATATATTACATAACGCTGAGCTATATATAGTTCAAATTTTGGTCACCGTGTTAAGTACACTATACAATTTGTTGAGTGTGCTAAAGTTATAGGCATCTAGAGAACATTCAGCATTGTTTTACAATTTATGTATAAAGTCACACTGAAATGTTAGTACACAGACAGTACATGAGGAATATGCAAGTTTTATCCAACTGGTTGTTCACATGAGAAATGCAGTCAGGTGAGAAATTGTGAGAATGTTATATTTACTTAATTTGACTGTGTGCGGTGGACTTAGTAATGCTGCTGAAAGAAGAGTAGCCTTCCTTTATTCAGATGTATGATTTCATTTGGGATTTTAAAACATAGATGGGAAATGATTAGGTAAAAAAGGAGACTTAGAAATGGGAGTGTTACAAGTGCACTGTCTTTGAATCACTGCCAGGATACAAACTGTAATTGCTCCAGAGCCTCTCAAACAAACTGACAAGCTGCTTTTCTTTTTTTCTTGAAATGTTTCTTTTTTGCGCTGAAGTTAATTTACGAAATGAAAATAGTATTTGTCTGCCAAGAGTGCCTGTCCACTGCAGGTATTTTTTGGATCTAGGACTCTTGCACGAAATCACATTTCCACGAAACGTAAATGACCAAACACACTTTAGCAAAAGTGCTTTTCACCGAAAAAGCACTTTCACTAAAGTGTGCAAAAAAATTAGAAAACAACAAAATTAAAAAAAAAACACAGTATTCACATTTGTGCAGGGGGGCATGCCCCCCTGCACCCCCCACACCCCCTACTTTTATATTCTCACTCCGAGATCGCACTACAGTGGAGAAAAGGAAATATTCCCTTATCCCCACTGTGCAACAATCTCAGCAACAGCCATTTCCCCACATTTTTATCTTTTTTTTTAGCGCACTTTCGCAAAAGTGCTTTTTCGGTGAAAAGTACTTTCGCGAAAGTATGCTCAGCCATTTCACTTTCGGTGAAACGGTCATTTGTTAAAGAGTACAGATCCCATTTTTTTAATTGCCTGTATTTCATGCAACTGCTTTTGTAGCATGAATAATGTCATTATTTATCTTTTTTTATCTTACTGTGTAAGATTTGTAAGTTAATCAGGTTATCCCACAAAAAACTAAGGAAATTATGCTCTCCAAGAAGTGTTTTTTTCTGTACATTTTGTAGACTTTAACATCCCCCAGTGTGTATTTATATCTCCGTATATGTATAGAGTACTTAAATATTATGTTGTGCAGCATACAGTCTGGCGTGGTCTATATTCTAAATGCCACACAACACTGCTGGGACTGCACACCTATTATTGTGCTGAATGAGTTTGTAAGGCCACTTTGTGGTGCAGATGGCAACTCTAAATCATGCCAGGCTGATGAGTTGGTTATCCATCTGAGAAGTGCCAGGCTGATTTCATGTTGCTTCAGTTTTACTTACTAAATCTTATAACTTTGTTCTGGATGAATTACTTATTTAGATGGACATTATGCATTAAGGAAATGAGGGAATTAAGACTCAGGGAATATAATAAATCAGTCTATGAGGTAGGTGATGGAAGGAGGTAATAAATGGAAATCTAATCTGACACTGCAAATACCCCTCACACAAGCACTCCATGCCATCCTTCTCCATTCGAGTTATCTAACCTCCTCATAGAACCCATCACTGCTCCGTATGCACTTTTTTGAATGATTTATACCACTGTTTGATACAGAGCCACCTAATTTTATCTATAGATGAATCTTTCAATCAACATTTGCACCCTTTAATTATGGTTGTTTACAGTAACCTAAGGCTGACCTTATCCACTCCACACATCACCTTTCTAGATGCCCAAATTGTATCTCCTACCTCATTTGTCCTCTAGGCCATACAGAGTTAGAATGGGTACTTGAAGCTATGCATGTCTTTGATCACCATACATTCCCTAGATACACCACCAAGAATATGATGGCTGTACCCCCCAAGAATGATAGCCACTCACCCAAGAATATGATACCCTCTACTTCTTTAGTTATTTCATCCACAGCTGCAAGCAGTACTCTAGATGTGGACACCCCAGTGCTGTCCTTGTTTTGTGCCTCACTAGCTTTATACATTTGAAAACTATTTTCTGTCAGGACTACTTGAAACACAAATAGTCAATTTAGTCTTAACATTGGCAGATACTCTGCAGTTAAAGTATAGCATATGGCTTCTATTTAAAACTAGGATGACTGTACTCAAAAGAAGATCAGTGGCAGCTTTATTAAATCACTGACTAAAAGTACAATTCATTATAAGTAAAGTAAATCTTAGAGCAGCTTCTAAACAACTGTATTTCTTCTACCACCCACTATCATACACTGACTAGTCCCCCTATCATACACTTACTAGTTTGAAATGACAGCCATTCAATAGCCCAACCCTTGAATAAAACTGCTAACCAGCTGGCATTTGCCTAGGGCTTTCACAGACAGCATGTAGTAATCTGAGCTGCTTGAATTTATGGATCTGCTCGTACCTGAGAGCTGAATCTAAACACTGCAGTAAGCCTGTTTGCTTTGTTATCACACCTTCAGTAAGAAACCGTGTAGAAAATGCACTGGAATTCAATGCTTGTCAATGGAGCTGAAACTGCTGAAGCAGGAGCTGGCCAGCCACAAGATCCAGTCACCCAGAAAAGTTTCCTTTGCTGCTCATGATAATATGAAGAGTCAAACGGACATTAGTCTGGGTGGGTTTCCTTTTTAGTATCCTATTTTTGCAAAATGTTGCAGTCAACACTTAGTTACTATATATATATATTTTTTTTCATGGGAACATCTCACCTTTGTATTATATCAATCTGATCGACTTGTTGGTGTGGTGTTTGCATGAATGAAAACTCAAATAAAAGTTGTATTAAAACAGTCTACTAGTGTGTAAAAGGATAAAAAAATATACCTGTATAGCCTGGCAATATTATAGACTGATCTTTCAAAGACCAATCATGTAAAGTCTGTCTTGGTCAGCCAGAATGTTTAAAAGGACATTTTAACAAACTCACAGAGAAAATAAGGTTTTGAGTTTGGTGTAGGGCTTTGCCCCCTAGTTTTCCATGCACTGGCTGACGATTTGTACTCTTGCTTAAATATAGTCATCTCTTGGATTACTGTTTCTCCAAGACTTTTTGTTGTTGTTGTTATACATTTGTTAACCAGATAAGCCCACTGGAAACACATCTCCATTTTTCTGTGGTTCAGAATCACACTTAAGCACGAGAAGGTGGAAGGGATTAAGTTTTGTACCCCTGACTACAGGAAGCAGCTTGTTAACAGCTCAGAGCCTTAATCCTCTATATTAACTGCTAAAACTCAAGTTATGCAACAGCTTCATAGTAATGACAGCTCAGACAAATCTGCCATGATAAAACAGTGCTTGGATGAATAATCTGCTGCCAGAGTACAGCTCTGCTAGGCAATCAATGCAGTCAGGTATCTTGGCCCTGGCTACTAAGCTGCAGTGCAGGGCTACTGTATCCCATAGTTTGCATATGTCTAACTAATAGTTGCTTCTAATTCTTCAGTAAATGCAAAGCCATGTTTACTATACAGCTGGTTTAAATTCCAGCTGCCATCCAGCAGGCCACTCATATAATATATTCTGATTGTTATACAGTCCTGATCCCCAATATGATGCTATTCTTTCCCCCAGTTTTATGCCCTCTAACAACAAACTTCTATATAGCAATATATAGATAGGTGTGTGTGTGTGTGTGTGTGTGTGTGTGTGTGTGTGTGTGTGTGTGTGTGTGTGTGTGTGTGTGTGTGTGTGGTTTAGCAAGGCAAAGCACGAACCATGGAGGCAACTTGTCTGATGATACAATATAACCTATAAGCACCCTCTTCACTCCACCCTGCAAGAAGATATCTGGCTAATTTATAAATTTTGGCCCCATATCGTTACCCTTTATTACCGCCTTAAGTTACATGTAAAAACGTGCATCTCTCCATTGCACTATGCAATATATCAGGAAAAGGTTACAGACGTTTAATGAAAATATCTACTGTGGAAGAAAAAAGCTTCTTCTCATTTTAATGAAGGACTGCAAGACAAATACTATCTGTGAGTCTATTACAGTCATCTTGTTCTAGAAACATAATCAATAAGGCTATAGTGTGACTGCAGTGTCTAATGGTAAATGGCGTACAGCCCTATACATTTTAAAAGTACCAGATATATGACATCCAGAATGGTGCAATGTTTTTATATAATCATCCATCCATCCACAACCCCTTTTTTCCCATTTTTGCACATGGGGTCAGGGTGTCACTTCAACAGTCACAATCATCTAGAGCCAAGGTTACACTGCCAGGTGGCTAGTCCTGCTGTGAAAAATAAATTACATTATTATTATGATGATGATTATTATTATTATATAATTAGTGAAAAAAAAACAGGTTTTACTTGCTTCTTACCTAGGTAAACAGCCGGAAATAAGCTTCTCTTTTCAGGTGTAACCTGGTTAAGTATGCTACTCAGACCAAAATGGAGAATGAGAGAGTGAAACCCAAAGCTACAGGATCAAACTCATTAGCTTAATCTTCGTTGCTAAACTGTGAAGATGTGCTGTCTAATCTTAATGGAAAACAGAAGAGGTCAAAATATGTATGAACTGACACCATGGGGATAAGATTCCTACCATCTCTCTTTTAAAGCTTTGCAAAATAAAACAGAGTTAAATGTTAGAAAATCCATGTTTGACAAGCTATGTAGCAAGGCTTTCACCCACTGCATTGAAAGTGGCAACCTTTTTTCTCCTGGCTTTATCTCAGTTAATACTAATTTGTTCAGTGTGCAGCATTTAATTTTCCCTCTGTATTTCTGTTTTCTCTGAAATACACTTCAGCTTGTTTCTTTTTTGTAGTGGCATCTGCCAGTTCACTATCATTTTCCAACAGTTTTAATTAGTGGAGTCTGGTAACATTTGTTAAATGATACATGTTGAAAGCTTAACCATAACCATTACTTTATTTGATGTTACTGTTGCACTAAATAACTCAATAATAAAAACAACAAAGAATTAACAACAAATGACAATTAAAAATTAAAAACAATATATAATTTCAAAGAAAACAGAAGGCAGCTAGAGTAGAACAGTGAGTTATGACAGACATTCAGAAATGCTCACTTGTTCTGAAAAGGCAAGGCCAGAAGGGGCTTCATCAGTTTAGCAGAAGTTGCTAGTATAGTATATTGCGGGCCTTGACAGCACACTGCTAGCATGAGTCATTACAGTAAGTACAAAAATCTCAAAAGAAACATTTCACAGTGAGCTATAATCGTCTGTGTGGATTCTTCTCCTATGACGGACTATGAAAGCTGCAGGCATAGGGAGGTCTATGATAAGAATCTTGTAAATGCATGATTTGGAAAAAAATGTAAAAGAATCAAAGGCCTGTGCTTGGTAGAGGGTCTTTTCCTGTCATCACCAGGGCACTCCAGATGTGAAACATCTGCATTGTCTTACACTGGTCATCTATACCCACTGTCTCTGTGAGCCCCCTAATGTTTTCCCTCTTTACCGTTTGATGCTTCAGTAGGTCACAGACCCCTGAACACAAATCATTTTAGCTAGTGGTGGGGGGTGGGGACATAGTCTGGGAGGCTCTGAAATCTAATCTCCAAAGTTATTTCTGAGGGTTATTTTCTTTTTTTGCCCAGCGAGCATGGTTAATTCTAAGTACTCCACCAAAAACAAAGTGTGAGGGATCCAGTTCAGATATAAATGTTGTTCTTTTCAGTTACAAAACCTCTTGCTCAGGGGGGACCTAGTATTTTAAGACTTCTTGACACCATGCTGTGCAAGAGTTCATGACTTTCCCTTGGATACAAGACTTGCCTGCCTTTGATAGATGCGTAACATACTTCTCTGTCTAGTCAATAATAAAATAGAACTGTTAGTTTTTATTACGTGACACCCTGCTTGTGGTCCTTTTTCAATGAATTATTGCCTCAGAAGTTAATTTTTTTTACAATAGTAAAGTAAATTCTTCAACAGACACTTTTTTTTTATTTTTAAGAGTACACATGCTAACCAGGAGAGACATTAAAAGCATATTAAACTGATGAAGCTCAGAGAGAAGGCTAAAGTTGCACAGCAGGTAAATAAATGTGATTAGATGAAAAACACTTATGTCACTAAAGGCATGAAAAATACTACAGGAGTCAAGAGTGCTAAGTGCATGAGGTAAAATTATTGTAGACATACAGAGTGAGTATGCATAGATTTTCATGTAAAAGCACACAGGAATTCACATTCACAAGCAGACACACACACACACACACACACACACACACACACACACACACACACACACACGTTCTACATGGACATAATGAACAAACATACATACACATACCTACTTTATGAGAAGAAGTTAATTAGTATTTTTTTTTTTTCGGAAAGACAGAAGCATTTACATTGTTTGTTAAATATGGAAGGCTAAACTGGAACAGACATAGTTGGGCACCTGCTGAATGTGTATTAGTTCTAGCTGAAGTGAAGTCAATGAAGAACGGATAGAGAAGAATTTGCTGGGCTGGTTAAAGTAATAAGATTTGTTTCAGTGCATCTGATCTTTGGTCTAACAGACTTCCAAACACTTGGACAAGTAAATAAAGCACCCCAGGGAACAGCTAGTTGAAATAGGTTACCACAGGGATATACACAAAGGAATTCCCTCTTGTAATAAAAAGGCTGAAACTATGAAAGTATAATGCAGACTATAGGAAGGATTTATGGTTTCTATGAGATTAAAAAGCAAATACACTGACTCTGCTAATCTTATCTGATTGGCAAAATTTCTTCACTGCTTAAATAAAGAAATTTCAACCACGTATTTTTGTTATTAATTATAAACTGCTAGAAGTTCCTGAATCATTACATAGTAAAAAAGTAAAATGTTTACTGATTATAGACGGTTCTCCAGTAAATTAAATATTAAACATACAAAAAGCATTACAGTGACTGTAAGAAAATTAAGGTAGGAAGAAAGACTATTAAACTAAAGAAAAGTAAAAAGGAACAAATCAAAGAAACAGAAAGTGTTAGATGCACTTTTTTTTGGTTTGCTAAGTGAACTGTGTAACATGGGTTATAGGCTATCATGTGTTCATATATAGTAAACAGAAAGAAGAGAGGGTAACTCTATTGTAAGGTGCCATCTGAGATGGGCTCTTTTTCTGCATTTGACATGAATAAGGGGATTAGGACAGCAAGTTTCCGTCAATTCACCATGTTGGACAATAGGGCCAAAGGTTTAGTGTCACACTCCCTGATAAAAGTACAGGAGCCTGTCAATCAGATCTCTCTTAGGTACTTGTGCTTCTGACATAATCTTATTAAAAGATAAAACCAGCACAATCCTTTTTGTAATGAAAAGTTACATTTAATTGCTCTCATCCTATTCTTCTCTTTCCACCCGTGTGCCTTTTTAAACTTGGTAAAAGAGGGATGTACTGTGTTTAAACACCAGAACAGCATTTCTAACAGGATGGGATGCATCTAAAGTAAAAAAAAATCTGTAGTGATGGAGTCAGAATAAAGAATGAACAGCACTTGCTAAATACATATTTGTCAGGAATCTGACTGCAAATGTAAGAGAAAGGCTACCTGCAAACAAATACTGTACAATGTGTTCCTTTATTCACGATAAACTACTCTCACTTTCATTGCAGTACCTGTGTCATCAGTGGATTCCGGAATATTCTACTTATTGTATTCAGACATTATGAAATGTTTCCATTACAGTTAAAATTACTTTCTTAAGGAAATACATGATAGCTTTTGCAATTTATTTGGAACATTTAAAGTTGCAAAGTAAACCAAAAAGAATGAAAATGCAGTCAAACAGCATATGAAACTGTTAAAACCAGGCATGCAAATTTGGGTTATATTAAAAAAATAACAGACATTTGATCAATTAAATAAGGAAAAATACTATGATGATAATATTTACACGTCCTATAATGAGTACACTTCATATACTTGTTAAGTTATTACACAGTTCATTAGTCACAGGACAATTAAACAGCTGATATGAGCTCATATTTAATATCATTATGCAAGCTATTTTAGAAGCATTCACATGTTTGGTAAGATGCCATATCAGTCTTTTTCTAAAGTAAGTCTATATTTCTTCGTTCTGTATTAGCAGCTATCTTATTTTTGTCAGACAGAATAACAACTTGAAACAGTACTAGTTATGTTTCACAACTACTTTCATTCTACTGACCATTGCAGGATATTTGCTTAGCATGCTACTTACCGTTGATTCGCTTTAATCTAACTTTTCACTTTAGAATACAGTCTTATTTATATGAATTTTATTAAACTTCATTTTTTATTTTTTTAATCTATCTTTAGGACCAGTAGAGCGTAGACAAGGTTTGCACAATTAACTTAGTGTGCATTTTATGCATATGTAACAAGTGCAGCCAGTTACATTTATAGCTGGAAATCACAGGAAAGGAGAGACCATCCCCATATTACAAACCTTCATGAAAAATTAAAGACCAAACCAAATATCAGGCAGAGCAATGGCTGTCCTCCAACTTCACATTCCCATGACTTACTTAGACTGTACATATAGTGCATAGGTGACTACTCTGCCTTAAATACAGACCTGACCCTCACACATATATGTCCTATCTACCCACCCACCTACTCCAACATCCCTCAAATTGCTCTGTTGTAGACATTAGTGCTACTAGCACGATTATCCACCCATTCGGATGGTAAGCTATCCAGCTCGCAAAATATGAATCAATACGAAAATGTTGTCATACCTTCTCTTCTTAATCTATACTGTGAGCCTGCTGTCAGGGGAATAATAGATTCTTCTGGTGGTCAGCACCCTTAATGAATAATCAGAATGCTTCAGTCAGTCAGGATTATGCAACTCCATTGGCACTTTGTTGTTGTTGTTGTTGTTGTTATCAGGGTAAACCCTGTACACAAAATTATCTTTTTTTAGGGATAACTCAAGAGGATTGTCTGACTAAGACATTAGTTCAGAATCGCATAGCAGGCAAATTGAGATTGAGAAAATCAAACCCAGGTCTAGGTAACTACATGAACCATGATCTCCTTGTATTAACACTTAGAGAGCCTTAATCCTACTTGATAAACTGCAAATCAGAAGAATCAGCATGCAAACATGTTACTAATTATCAGAAAATCAAATTACCCTGTACAACTGAGTGTCTCCTACAAAATCAGATGGCATGTTTTCAAAAATACAAAAGTAGGCTAAATTAACTCTCAAGGAGGCCAAGTAACTTAAGTTTTGGTAAGAGTTTGCAATCATTTGTAATATTCAAATATTTGAATGTATTGCTTGAACTAGCAACACATGGAGTCTACTTACAAAACAACAATTACTTCATAGCAAATGGAAAATATTAATTACAACACTGTGAATGGGCATTTGTCTGAAAAAGGTGTATTATGTCTGGCTCAAACCTCTTATATCCCCTCTTCCAAAGTCACTGTTACAGAAAAGGCAGGTACATTTTTCACACAGACATAAATATTCTCTTTTTTTTTCTGCATTTTAAAAACAGGAAAACACCATTTTACATCACAATGCTCAAATCCGTCTAACTGAAGCACTTCTGTTTTAAAAGGAAGACTATCTTAACTTATAAACCCTAGCACTAGACCCCCCTATACTGTTCAGAAGGACAAGGCTCTCTATTCGACCTTACCAGCTATTCAGTAAAACAGTTCACTGTACCTATCCAGGCATGTCCCAAGGCATTTTCAGGTGTACTCTCCATTCCAACTGGTGAATCTGGGCATTTTGAGGCAATGTTACAACTGCCTCATGTACACAGACAACCCTCTCCTCCTACCATCAAACACTAATACATGCGAGAGATGCAATTATACAGCCAAACTGGAGGCTAAGCTCTCTCAACCCAAGAGTGGATCAGATAGTCAAGAGGAGAAGGGAATTACTTGCATCACACCACCAGTCTCACACAGACCCATTAAACCAGCACTGGCAAAAAACACACATAAATACATGAAAACATACTCGGAGACTCTAAATAAAAATATGCAAAAGCAACAGACACCTCCAAAGCAGACATCCAAGCAAACTCCACCCCCAACACAAACCATAAAACACATACTTCACAAAACCAGTATGCCACACAATCATAGCCCTTAAGGCAAAATAACATAACCAAAAATACTAGTGATAGGTGACTCTATAGTCAGGCACACTGACGTCCCACTCACTAGGCTGAATAAGGAGAAGGTTACTGTTAGCTGCCTGTCGGGTGCCAGGATCCGCCACATAACACAAGCACTCAGGTCACTCCAGAACAAGTACAAATATGACTCTGTCATTGTCCATGTTGATGTGAATGACCTGAGCCATACCTCCCTGGACTACATGAAAAGAGATATGGAAGAGCTCTCTGATCACGTAGCCCAGGCCGGCATGACCCTGACCCTGAGTAGCATCCTACACTCACCAAGAATGATACAACGGTATAAAGAAAAAAATATAAATTTCAACAATTGGCTAAGCTTCTGGTGTCATTCAAAGGGGATCCAGTGTCTGTCCACCTGGGATGACATGCTCGACAAGCCACACTGCTTCGCTAGAGACTGCTTGCACCTGTCACCTTTAGGCTTTCAAATACTGGCCAAGGCTCTTGCCACCCCCCATAGTGCCTTTTTTAGGCAAGGCTCAAAAGACAAACCCACTGCCATAAATAGCACAAGTAACAAAAATCTGATGGTAATGCTACTCAATGCCAGAAGTCTAAACCTCAAAATGCACGCACTTGAGGCACTCCTCAGTATGGAGAAAATCGATATATGTGCAGTAACAGAAACCTAGTTTAAGGCTCCAGAGAGCACCCCAGCACTATCAGGCTACAACTCATACCATACATTTTGGCCACAGAACCCAGACCAAAATACAAAAGGCGGGGGAGTATCCATATTCATCAAGGATACCCACACTTCCAGGTTACTGGCACAGCACGATGCTTTAGAGATCATCCACGTGCAGCTAACAATGGGCAAAACTGCAATTCAAATTGTAGCTTGCTACAGATCATCCACCATGTCCCAGGACCCCCATTCCTCATTTCTGGAAACACTGGGAAACATAAAGGTTCTAACAAACACCCTAATATTGGGTGATTTCAACTACCCAAACATTAACTGGGAGAACTACTCAAGTGCTAACTCCCTTGCCCAACATTTCCTAGAATTTATAAACTCAAACGCCTTGGATCAACTGGTCAACATTCCCACCAGAGGTGACAACAACTGGACCTGGTCATCACCAACATGGGCGACCGGTGTTCCACACCAGAGGTCAACCCCTCGCTGGTTAGATCTGACCATAAACAAATCACTTTGGATATTCACATTCTGCCCCCACCCCCAGACAAGGAAACCACCGTGAAAAACTTTTCAAAAGCAAACTTCTCGTTCCTTAATACCGAGGTGGAAAGTTTCAAAGCCCCCATGCTAAAGGATAATGCTGTTCAAGCTGCAAAATCCTTTACTAATGCATTCTATGGGCACCTACAAGAATGCATGGATCATGCTATCCCAAGCAAAACCAAGACTCACTCCTCCAAGAAAAGGAAACCAGTCTGGTAGACCCCTGCCATAAACAAGCTATACAATAGAAGGAGGAAACTAGTACAGAAAAGAGTAAAATCCCAAGAAGGGAAGACATCCCTGATCAATATCAGCAAGAAACTATGATCCCTCATAAAATTGTCCAAGATGAGCTTCGAAAGAAATATTGCCAAGGACTCCAAAGACAACCACAAGGCATTCTTTAGTTATGTCAAGAATCTAAGTGGCAATGCTCAGATCTGCTCGGAGTTAATGCAGAATGGCACAAAATACACTGAACCAACTGATATTGCCAACATCCTGGCAGATAGGTTCAGTGCAAACTTCACCCCCCTCTCACCCCCAAAAGGGCCCATAACCATACCAAAGAATGTAGAGCCCCTGAAATCACAGACACTCAGGTTAAAACAGTGCTCTCCAAAGCCAAAAACACAGCATCAATGGGACCGGACGGTGTCCCAGGCTGCATCCTACACAAGCTCAAAGATGAACTAACCCCTCACCTAAACACACTGTTCAAACTCAGCCTCTCCACAGGCTATGTACCCATAGAGGGGCGCACAGCAACGGTTATTCCACTCCACAAAGGTGGAGCCACAACAGGCCTTGGGAACTATCGCCCTGTAAGCCTGACTAGCTTGGTCTGCAAGGCTATGGAGCACATCATCATTATGGAACTCATTAACAGAGACATTGGGAACCTCCAAACACTGGACCATACCCAGTTCAGCTTTGTTAAGGGCAGATCATGCCTCCTAAACCTGGTGGACATTTTTGAGACAGTTACCAAGGCTATAGATGAAGGAAAGGTGGTACATACAGCATACCTAGACCTCGCAAAGGCCTTCGATACCATTCCCCATTCTGGTATTATAGACAAGCTCACTAGCCTGAACATAAACCCCTATGTCATAAGATGGGTTGCCAATTGGCTCGCGGACAGAACCCACATGGTGAGAGTAGCAGGAGCTAGGTCTGCCTCTAAACCGGTTACAAGTGGCGTTCCCCAGGGCTCAGTCCTAGGACCCCTCCTTTTCGGCATATACTTCTCAGAGGTACAGGCAAGCACAGGAGGACTATGGCTGACCAAGTTCACAGACGATTGCAAAAACTAGGGGCTATAATTGACTCTCCAGCTGACACAGACATTTTCTAAAAGTGTCTCACTGAGACGGATACCTGGTGTCAAAATCATGGCCTCAAGCTAAATGTCAAAAAGTGCATAGTCATTCCACTTGGAAAAAACAAAGTACACACAAACTACCACATAGGTGGTAGCCCCCTAAATACAGAAAATGTAATAAGAGATCTGGGGACCCAAGTACATAGTAATCTCTCCTTTGATAATCACATTGCCAAAGTGGTTAGAAAATCCTTCTATGTGGCCGACCTAATCACAAAAGGGTTTGCATCCAGATTAAAAGAGGTCATTGTACCCCTCTACTCATCACTCATCAGACCCATCATAGAGTACAACTCCCCATTTGGGATGTACCTTACAAGACATCTGCAACAGCTGGAAAGACAACAGAAGTACCTCACCAAGAGGATCACTGGCCTCAAACAGATGTCCTATGCAGCTCGACTGAAGAAACTCCAGCTGTACTCGGATGCATATCGCCTACTCAGAGGTGATCTCTGCTTGACATACAAGGCCATGTCCAACCCAGAATTGATAGACATGCTCCACCTAAAGAAAACCTTATCCCCTCGAGCCACACGCTCTAGGGATCTAAACCTCACCACAACAATAAATAGGAAGTGCTGGAGGGGTAGATTCCTGTCCCAGAGACTTCCCATGCTTTGGAACAAGATTCCAATCTACATTAGGCAGAGCTCCTCACTAACACTCTTCAAAAGAAACCTTGATGAGTGGATGGGAAACAGAAAGTTTACCCTGGGGATCCCTTCAGTGGCTCTGCTGGACAGAGAACTAATCTAAGGGGGCAGCAAAAGCCAACACATTCTGGCTAGGCTTATAAATGCCTTCGGGCAGATAGCCTAGTACCTACCTATGAACCTATATGGTGCATACAAGTAGGAGGCTGTGGTTAAGTGAATAACTTTCTGTTTCATGTAAACTGCAGAACAGCTGCTGTATACAAAGGATGTTAGGGTTAGCTGAAGTACTCAGGATGACAACAACACTTTTAACCACTACATGAGCTAACAAAGAACAACTTGAGTGATCACTTGAATTACTTCCTCATTCATCCTACTAACTAGATGAACCTTGGTCTCCATGTATTACCAGCCTACTAGTTACAAATTACTATCAATATTTAAAGTCTTGCTGCCTTACCATCATCTGGTTATTAGCACACTTATAATTTACATCACTGTATATAATTATTAACCCCATTTGTTTTAATCATTATTTATTTAATTCACTACGAATGATTGTTTCTCTCTGCCTTACATTACAACTATTGATGTATGGTAACTCTTCGCTGATGGTCATTGGTGGTTCCACTGTCTGACCTCATTCCATTTGAAAAAGAATAGATTTTCACGGGGTATTAATTTTTTCTTGTCAGATGAAAGTAGTCAAATCAGACTAACATTAGCTGCTTAAAAGATGTTTTTCTCCAGCTATACAACTGACAAATGCACATACTTGCTTATTTAAAAAAAAAGCATTTGCCTTTTTTTCTCAGTAATGGTAACCTTGCAGGTGATTATTATAAGCAGCAGAGGGCGTAGGGAGTAAAGCGTTCCACATATGTGCGCAAATAACTTTACCAATAATAAACACATTTTGGATAAAGGTCTGTCTGCAGTATTCCTATCATCATTTATTTTCATTTAAATGAAGATCCCTAACCATTTTTATGACAACCTTTGATTGTACATAGCAGTCAAGTATCAGTTTCCATAAGCAGCCTCCTTAAGCACACTATATTTAAGAGCCATGGTCTCTTCCATCAATTAATCATTAACCTAACAGCAGGGACAAGATTCTGTTTCCTGTACCCTAAATGCCATGCCCACATGCTTATATTTCTTCTGACCCACTGCCTGGCCTAGTCAAAAGGTAGCAGTAATGTGAAGTCTGTCTTGACAGCATGCTTTATCCTTAATTTATATACAACTGCTGTGTTGTGACCAGGTAGTCAAGTAGATCCAATAAGTATATCCAAATAGTCAATGAAACAGTGTGACTTAATAATATAAGACAAACCATGAGAACCATGGTGAGCTAGGAGTAGAGTTAAGTGAATAAGGAAAAGCAATACAGATTTTGAAGAAAAAAAATGAGAATTATTCATGCAAGAATGATGAAACTGGTAAAATTGCAACAAAATTTGTTAGGAATACAGCATCAAAACCAGTTGATGATATAACGATTTTGGTCCTGATTATACCACAGAAAATCCGACAAGCTCAACCATCAGATCTACTTCTAAAGCTTGAAGTTACAAAACTTCAACAGCCAAGACCAGAAGATCAAAGTTATGAAACACTGAAAACAAAATAAAAAACTATTTTATTTTTATGTTTTTGCAGGAGGGATCCCCCCGCACCCCCAGTCCCCCTGCTAAATAAATATACCAACCCTGAGATCGCACTACAGTGAGGAAAACAGTAAATATCCTGCTCCATTCCGTACGGCGATCTTCATTCAAAATGTTCAAAGTTTCAAAACTTCAGTCTTATAGTCTTAGCCATTTGAAGTTTGAAACTTCGAGCTTCTGAAGGGGATCCCAACCATCACATGAGGGCTAGTGAAGGTACCACTACAGGACAAACATCTGAGGTCAAGTCTCTGATGTGCACTCGGTCTGCAAAAGGCAGGATTCAGTGGACAGCATAGGCATACTTTAATGTGTAACCAGATCTATACTCTGAATGAGTTGTTGAGAAGGTGGATAAGAAAAACTCTATGGATGTATTCAGTCAACATTTTAGCAAAGTGATTGGTTCACTCCTAAGTCATACTTCATACAACAAGAAAAGGGGACAGGCACAAGAGATAAGCTTTGCAAATGGACAGAATAATGGACAGAGGAAAAAGGGAAGAGAAGTAACTTCGCCATTAGTACTGTTCCATGGGGCTGGTGTGGTAGGTGCATTTCTGTTAAATGCAGCTCTACCTTATCTCATAGAAGGATGGGAAACCAGATGAATTTGTTGCTGATGGTACAAAGGTTGAGTAAGTATAGTGACGAACATTACAAAAAGCATAAATAAGAACATTAGGAGATTGGAAGCATGGTCTGAGACACAGCTGCAGTGGTGCAGCAATTAGCATTGTCGCCTCACAGCAAGAGGTTCTCCACTTTGATACCCAGCTGGAGCACCTTCATTGGTGTGTGTGTGTGTGTGTGTGTGTGTGTGTGTGTGTGTGTGTGTGTGTGTGTGTGTGTGTGTGTGTGTGTGTGTGTGGTGTGTGTGTGTATGTGTGTGTTTGTGTTTGCCTTCTGTGAAGGTTGGGCACAATCAATCTGCCATCCAGTGATCCACTGTGGTGACCCCTAACAGAAGAAGCCAAAAACAAGAGAGAATGCATAATTTCATTTCAGCCCTTCTGTATGTTTCTTACCTGATGAAATGACAAACATGAGTGGAGTAAAAACTGGAAGAATAAGTCTAAAATATCCAAAACAGGAAAAGGATCTGGGAGTTAGAATAAAAGATGATTTATGACATCAGGCACTAAATGAGAGAGTATCAGTTGAACCAAATCAAATACTAGGGAATATATCCAGGGGAGTAGTAGAATCTGTACTGCCTAGGCTATATACACTTTAGAAGGCCTTGTAGATAACAAGAAATGATGATGTTTAAGAAAAGTAGCAAGAAAGGTTGCTGGGGTGGGGATGGAACCACATGTCTAACACAAAAGAAAAGATTACTAGAGACTGACCTTTACTCAGCTAAAAAAAGGATTGACAAAGGAAATATGATATGTGTATAACACATTTAACAACCACACCAAAAGACTAAAAAATATCCATCATATCTTTATATTATCTACTCTAGTGTCTATCTATCTATCTCAGTCAGTAGCCATTTTTCTGATTTGTTTTACCTTCCCCAATAGACTAACATAGGCTGCCATGATGATGTACTTTCATTTTTTCAGTCAAGGTGTTTGTCTGCTTAATGAAATGTTATGGGAAAACAATGCACCTTCTTTATCTGTAGAGTATAGCACTGAGAATGCTCTCATTTCCTGCTTATTTTTGCCATTGATCCTAAACAACGTATGCTGTGGTGAGGGACAGGCATGCTGCCTGCATCAAAGAACAGCATACCAAGGTCCTAAGGAATTTATAGAACAAGGTACAAAATAGGATAAAACATTATAGGCTGTCATACTCCATCGTGTAGGCATAGTACCCGGTGTAGAGAATACTTATGCCAGTGACCCCCTTTTTGATTGACCCTAGTTTACAAACAGGACACCATCTGCATACAGGCTGGTCCCAACATGGTAACCTAAGGTAGAAGCATAACTAGGGTTCATTAAAGGTAGCACCTGCACCAGGCACAAGGGGTCAGGGGCCACAATCTTCAGATGCTGATTGATCAGGTGTGTATTCATTTCTGTGCCGGCATTTCTAAATGCCCATACAGAAATATTGCTTTTGCAGTCAGGACTGAAGCAAAGCACTTCTGCATGTCTAGTGTGGTATAACCTGCATGCAATGAGAAGCACCAGGTCAGAGAATGGACCATTTTTATTTGTATATTTTAGTAGTGAGGAATGCAAGATTGGGAATCAGCACTGGCTGCTAGATGAGCAAGTCACAACTCTGGTTATGTACAGTCAGATGATGCTTTACTCAGCAATGCAGTGATCAACCTTTCACTATCGCAATGCTGCTTAGTATACAAACCTCAGCAACATATCAGCACTAGAGTACAAAAAAAACAAACAGCTTCTTTGCATAATAGGAAAAACTTGATAGACTAAAGAGTTTCCTAATATGCTGGTAATCTGCATTTATGATGTTGCCCATTTTCTACCACTGCAATCTCCAAAAGCATTGGGTCTCCTCATTACTATGGTATGGTAATGACGGGAGCTCTTGCAGCATCGGGTCGCCTCATTACTATAACATGGTAATGACTGGAGCTCTCGCAGCATCGGGTGTCCTCATTACTATAACATGGGAATGACAGGAGCTCTCGCAGCACAGGGTCTCCTCATTACTATAACATGGGAATGACAGGAGCTCTCGCAGCACAGGGTCTCCTCATTACTATAACATGGGAATTATGGGAGCTCTCGCTGCATCAGGTCTCTTCATTACTATAATATGGGAATGACTGGAGCTCTCGCAGCATCAGGTCTCTTCATTACTATAACATGGGAATGACAGGAGATCTCGCAGCACAGGGTCTCCTCATTACTAAAACATGGGAATGACTGGAGCTCTCGCTGCATCAGTTCTCTTCATTACTATAACATGGGAATGACAGGAGCTCTCGCAGCACAGGGTGTCCTCATTACTATAACATGGGAATGACAGGAGCTCTCGCAGCACAGGGTCTCCTCATTACTATAACATGGGAATGACAGGAGCTCTCGCAGCACAGGGTCTCCTCATTACTATAACATGGGAATGATGGGAGCTCTCGCTGCATCAGGTCTCTTCATTACTATAACATGGGAATGACTGGAGCTCTCGCAGCACAGGGTCTCCTCATTACTATAACATGGGAATGACAGGAGCTCTCGCAGCACAGGGTCTCCTCATTACTATAACATGGGAATGATGGGAGCTCTCGCTGCATCAGGTCTCTTCATTACTATAACATGGGAATGACTGGAGCTCTCGCAGCATCAGTTCTCTTCATTACTATAACATGGGAATGTCAGGAGCTCTCGCAGCACAGGGTCTCTTCATTACTATAACATGGTAATGACAGGAGCTCTTGCAGCATTAGGCCCCTCATTACTATAACATGGGAATGATGGGAGGTCTTACAGCATTAGGTCTCCTCATTACTATAACATGGTAATGACCCTAGGTCTGCCATCATGCCTATGAATAACAATTCTTTATGAACTGCTGTTAGACATGACAGCAGAGAGCACAAATAGTTACAAAGGTGTTAGTCTGCCGTACACATTATTAATTATATGATCTGATGTTGTCAAACTTCATTCCATCCTTGACAGATGGGACAGATGGGCTCAGTTCTGATATCAGAACCGACTCGGCTGTTACTACAGCTCATGCCAGCCAAAAACTCTCGAGCTTTACCTCTACCCAGAATCCCATTCTGTCTCAGTTACCTCAGATCTCATTTGCCTCTTACAGAAACGGTCATGTCTAGCTATTACTCTTGAATACTACTAGGTACAATTTTTGTCATTTCCTTGCAGTTTCTGTCTATATGGAGCTCTTAGAGTCTTCTGTTCTGGTTCTACTGGCACCAGTTCTGTTGGCTGGAGTTGCTTATTTCTACTAAGCTGACAATTATCCAGAGCTCTTCAGTTATTCCTGAACCAGAGACCTCCCAGAACCATAACTGCCCTGTCAGTTCTGGTGAGCAGGTCTAAACTCCAGTTTTTCTGAGTCATCCCTGCTCCTTGGAGCTTTGGCTAGAGTTAGTTCAGCTCTGGCTTCAGCCTCGAGGTTTGGTTCTTCAGTGTGGGGAGTGACCCCAGTCCTAAGGCAGTCTTTCTCAATTCCAGGCTCCCTTCTATCTTCAGGGGGACCGGCCTTCGAGGCTATGCAGAGGGCCTTTTTTCTAGCAGAGATTCAGTTGGGGCCTACCCCATTGGAACAGGTCCGCCCCTCTAGTTCTCTGTTCCACCTGCCTCTCCACAGGGACAGGGGGTGCTGAAGCCTCAGGTGTCACAGCCACAGATACTGTCAGCCTCCCCAGATTATCCCCTGAAGAGTTCTCACACAAAAAGAAGTACAAGAGGAAGCACTTAGATTCCCCCCAGGAATCAGTCACCAAAGATACAGATTTCAGTGAAACGGAGGGGTCCCCAAATTCACCCCATGAAGATGTCTCCTTTGGAGGCATCTTGGAAATTCTGTAAACAGAGGGGTGGCTGGAAGTCCCAAAACCCTTCCTCTGAGGGATCTGTCTACCTGCAGGCATTGGCACCCAGCCATTTACCTCTTGGGTGACTCCACCTGCTGATGAATTCATTCAATTGATTTCACAACAGGCATGGAAGGCCCCCAACTCCATTGAGCCCATCCCCAAGAGACCAGACAAAATACTTTCTGCACCTGAAGACAAACAATGTTGGGCCACGGGTCTGGCACTTGATACTATGGTTGTGACGGAACATCCTTATTTGGCCCAAAGTGAAAGAAACCTTGTCCAGGTGTGAGAAAGATGGTAAGACCCTCTCTGCTGTTGGTCTACATTCTTCCACCCTTCCAAAGGTCCTTTTCCAGGAACCAGATAAGTGGTGGTAAAATGTGGTTCAAAAAATCCAAAGGGCCTTTCCAGGATAAATGTTGAGGCAGTTCCTCCTAGGGCAGAGGGGGGAACCAGAATGGGAGATGCCACCCTCATGGCAGTGGTGGTCTGTAAAACCAGGGCTTCAGGGATTCTTTTCCAAGCAAGCCTTTTCAGCTCTTCTGAAGAGAGGCCTGACTGGCTTCCTCTGGAGGCAGTGAGGGGACGCTTATCATTGCACCTAAATGCCTGGCAAGACATAACAGATTCCTGGGTGCAACGGATTGTATCCAGAGATTATACCATTCTCTTTTCTCAACCTGCCCCATTCAGAAGAAAATCCACAGTGTTCCACCCAATCAGAGGGATGCAGCAGTACAAGAAATCCAAAAACTGCTGGGAAAAAAGGTGATCCAACAAGTCCCGCTAGACCAAAAAGAATCTGGAACTTACTCAAGATTCTTTATAGTGCCAAAGAAGCAAAGGGACTGGAGACCAATTTTGGATCTCAGTGTACTGAACAAATCAGTTGAACTAAGGAAGTTCCAGATGGTCATGATACAGTCTATTCTTCCTTTTCTGAAGAAAGACAACTGGATGTGCTCAACAGACCTTCAGGATGCGTATTACCACATAAAGATGGGCAAACGCTCCAGAAATGTACTCCACTTCTGACTAGGAGCCAGTCACTACCAATTCAGAGTACTGCCCTTTGGACTCACCACAGCCCCCAGGGTGTTCACCAAATGCATGGCAGTAGTAGCAGCTCACTTGTGACTACAAGGAATCCATGTGTTTCCCTGTTTGGACGACTGGCTCATAACCACTATGACCAAGTATCAGCTGACAATAGGCAAGGACTACACTCTCAGCACTTGTGCTCAGCTGAGGATAACAGTAAACCTAGAAAAATCACATTTTAAACCCAACATAATACTTAGGGTTCATAGGGGCAGTATTGGATACTCAGACAATGACAGCATCTCTTCCCACAGATCATCACCAGAGAATTGTAATTAATTTTCAAAAGTTAATCCTCAGGAACAAAGTTCCAGCAAGTTTAGTCTTGCAAGCCTTGGGATCCATGGCAGCTTCTATAACTCTGGTGCTGCTAGCCAGGCTTCAT
>NC_056750.1:481044081-481084081 GCF_019279795.1 Protopterus annectens
CTCTCAGCTTCCTTTAAATTAACATATGCAATAAGCTACATGTGCTCCAAAAAGATATTCTTCAAATATTAGTCAGTAGGGCAAGTGAGGACTTCAACATCCAAATGCCCTGAGGAGCAAATGGTCTCCTTTCTCATTTGTCAATAATGAGAAATTTATCTGAAGAATTTGCAACAAGTTTTTCACCTAACTAGAACAACAAATGCTGTCAAAATACAACCAGTGAAAGTAATGCAAGGTGGTAAGTATACCTAATGATTTCTTTTATGAAGTCTAAAATTGAATTGTGTGTCTAACAAGTGTACCGTCAACTCGTGTTGAACAAAGAACAGCATTACTAAGTGACATATCAAAGTTGTTGTTACATTCATTTGCATGGAAATTAATGAATTTAACATGCAGTTTTGCCAACCACAACAATAGGCAAAAGGAATGATTAAAAACTAAATGTCAATATTTTATTAATTTTTAGTATGTTACCCATTTGGCTGTTTAAAGATAGAAAATAATGTCTGTAAAACATTGCTGGAGTTGAGTATGAAAAATCAGAATATTCTAAAGAAAGAAATGTCTAGGTCAAGCAGGTGCTCTAAGACTTGTATTATTACTTTGGAAATAATATTTAAAGTATCAAATGATGCATTATGTCTCTCTTTCGCTCTCTCTCACTTTTAAAATAACTGATATCATGTTTGCTGTCTGATTATTCTCACTTTGGTACTGAAGATGAGAGGGCATGTTTAAAATTGCATAGCCTACTCCTCCAACAGTGTTCTCTAAGACATACATAGCCGATTTATTCAGTGCATATAATTTGTCTAAACTAAATAGTATTTAAGGTACTTGTTAAGGTCACCTTCTATCTACTGCAAATACTGTTTCTCCCAATGCTGTTTTCTTTTGAATAGTTCTATGGGTTACATCATCATAATTTTCTTGGTTAACGGTTCCACTGGAAATATTGTCACCAACCTGATTCCCAACTAACTCCTGTTCTTGTAAGTGTTTAATTATGTTGCTATCATTAAAGTAGGTTGTAGCTGAAAAGTATCTTCTGATTAAACTGCCTACCTAGTTAACAAATACATAATTAAATAAATGCATCTGTGAAAGCAGTATAGCCTTACAAATTAAATTTCACATTCATCTTCTAGACTTGTCAGCTTTCGTTATTTAGTATACTGTTATCCCCTTTTAACATGTTAAAGGACAACGATAATGCAATAAGGGTCTGGTGTCACCAAGCACATAATGACAAGGCACAAAAGCATGACCTGTGTTTGATTCTCACTGACTCCCATTGATTCATAATAATCTATAATGATGCATGGCAGACAGCCATACTAACTCATAATGGCTTCTGGTTCTCTATGACATATTGACTTAGTGCTCGTAATATCTCATAATGACTACTGGACTGCAATACCATGTAATGACTTGGGACATACTGAAATATGGCTCATAATATCTTTTAATTAGTAGAAGAGCATAAACGACATATAACGAATGAGAGGTTTTGTTATGTATGAATATAGTTTCATGCATCTATCAGTGCTGTGAGGCATATTGCCAAAACCTGAGTGCAGTGCCTTCTTTTAACTGTTAACACCCATGCCTAACTCTATTCAAAGAATTGCTTTCATATAGAGCATAAATATACTTGCAATTTTATATGTAGGAAAACATGAGTTTTCTGTTACTTTGAATCGATATTTACCTTTGGGAGATGGACTTTTCCTACATATGAAAGTGCAAAACTATTACATTGTTTAAGGTTATAAGAAAATGGTATAATATCTTGGATCAAAATACTGATAACTGTGAAATTATCAGTAAAATTCAACAACCAAGCAGTATTTCACAGGTTTTGCAGTTTAAATGATTACTACTAAATGTTTATTTCATATTAATGGGCCTTTTCAGAATATATAATAGTGAGAATTTAAAAATTATTTCTGAACTATATGAAAGATATTTCCTACATACTTTCCTTTTGGGAGGGGACTATAACGTGTCACAGT
The DNA here is from genome assembly GCF_019279795.1 of Protopterus annectens. NCBI lineage: Eukaryota > Metazoa > Chordata > Ceratodontiformes > Protopteridae > Protopterus > Protopterus annectens. The sequence goes on from NC_056750.1 coordinate 481,046,103, forward strand.
ACATAATGTAGACTACTTTGAAAATCTGAACCATGCTTTTATAAGCATAATCGCTACAAATAATGCTAATATACACCAGACTCATTACTTCATTATTTTGTTTTACTTATGCATTTGCAACTGTTGTGAGAACTTTTAACAGAAACAGTATATACATTTTTAAATCATCGGGCCCAACATGATCAGCTAGAATTCAACAAGGGGCTCAGTACATTGGAAAGTAAAACTGAAAGACAAGATGAGTCATTGGTCCTTTTCTGTAATTGCATTGAGTTTTATTGTTTTCCTAAAAGTTGATGTTTACTAAAAATTGCCCTACTGTCTTCAAAAATTGCAAAATCTCTCCAAGTAGGCCATTAAATGGATTGTTAGACAGGGTCTACCCCACTGAAGAGAGTCAGTGCAAGAAGAGCTATACTCACCAAAATAGTGGTATACTGTATTAATGGCAGCTACAACCCCCCCCCCCCATTGCATTGCATTAATTCTACCCATTCTAGCCATCTTGATGCTATACAGACATGCATGTACACATTAATGTCAGCTTGCTCTTATTTTCAAACTATGGTGCAGGACTTGTTAAAATATTGTGGTTTATGACTGGGTAAGAAATAAAACTGTAGCCCACGGCCTGTTTTACTGCTAAGGATGTTGTTAAAGGAATTACCTTTTGTTTTATGTTGATGTGTATCTTAATTAAATAAAGCATCAGTGTAACTCTAGCAAAATGATACACTAGAACATAAAAGCTAGTCAAAATGCATGCTTTAGTAAAGTTTTGCATAACAACTCAGTGGATTAATATACAAGAGGTTTCAACAGTATTTCCTCCTATATTACAAAATATTCTAAATGTTTTTACATCAACTTATATCGCATGTTAAAGAAAAAATAAATCGACTACACAATACCATGAAGAAATGTACATCAAATTATCGTGGCCATTCCCTAAGTAGGGCCTTAACTTTTAAGCTGAAGCGAGAAACTTGTTAATTTCTGTTTTAAATACTCTGCAAACTTTTTTTCTCTGTTAAATATACATTTTATTTGTAAATTTTGACTATCTGGCAGGTCAGTTGCTTCTTTCTTTTTTTTTTTTTGGTTTGTTTTTTTGCTTTTTCTTCATGTGTTTTTTTATGAAAATACAATAAAAAAACACTTTCTTAAAAAACTCACGGCATTTGGAATACTTTTTATCAAAGATAATGTATTATTTCAAATGATGAGAGGTCTAAATCACACTGCGAATGTACAAGATTTAAAAATAAAATATCACTGCAAAAATACTGAATGTCTTCTGTAAGGAATACCATGTTATTTTTGGCTTCAAATAACACGCATAATATGTGATACATATGGGGCTGACGAAATAGCAAAATGACTGCCACTTGACTCCATCAAGTTTCCAAGACAGTTTTCAAATCTCATTCCTCAAAAAAATGTTAATAAGTGATGTACAATTATGGTTTGCTGTATGTTGCAGTTGCTCAGAGAGTTTATGGATGGAAAGCAATGAACACTTCCAGCTGGACAATCAAGGCTCCCCAAAAGGCTACCGAGAGAGCTGAAAACCCCTTTGTTAGTACTTAGGTCTATGCATCACCACACTTTATGTACATTCCTGTCTGAGTGACAAGCTGGTTGTCAAATGAATGGTTGAAGTAACTGTGGCTACCACCAAATTGTATGTTAGGCCTCATGTCATTAAAAGTATCCTCCATTCATTCAAATGGGCACAGAAACAAAATGTGACCTAAGAGTTTTGTACATGAAAGCCAAAATGACATTGGGCTGTAAATATTAACTTCTTTCTCAAGCTCTTCAGTTCTTCTACTTCAGTACTGTAGCTGAATCAGAAACAATTTTTCTGCATGATTAATAAAATGCCAAGCAAATAAAAACATTTAGTAAACTCTAGAAACACACACATGAATTCAAACACAAAGCCACACATATTCACGGGTCATAATTATATACCACTTAATTTAGTGTTGTGTCAAGTAAAATATAATTTTGGTTTATGATACGTTTAACAAGCAGCATTTAAGAAAAAGCTTCACATTTTCAGATAAACTAGATTAAATGAATATTACACATCTTAGTACAGTTTTCAGCACAAAAGATTAACACAGAAAGTAATGCAACGTAAGGGGGTTTTACAGTAATTAATCAACAGATGTTCAATCAGGAACCAAACAAAGCCCACCATGACCCCATCCATTATTGTGGTACTCCAATCACATAGTATACCCATGACTTTTGTGACAAAAGTAATTATACAGTGATGGTAATTATGTTATATGGAATATATTCAATAAACACAAGTAATTATGGTGCTCAGGGAACAGGATCAAAGTAAATGCAAAAAAGGACAGCATTATCTCCTTTGAGAAATACTCTCATCTACAACTTACAGCAAAGCTAACGTCCCATTCCACACAGACATGGTAGTCAATGATTTCAGCAACTGGGTCAACAATTCCCTCACCTTTGACCACCATGTTTCAACAATAGTTTAAAAAATCCTTCTATGTAGCATAGCTGATTTTCAGAAGTATCTTATGTTCAACAAAGATGCTATCATCCCTCTGTAATCTACCCTAATTACACAAATTACTGAGTGCATGTTCTTAACAAGACATGCCATGCATGTACAAAAGCTACAAATATTTCTGAAGAAAAAAATGTACGGCCTAAAAATCATTAGCTACCAAGACAGACTAGAAACCTTAACCCTTTACTCAGTCTCTTACACACTCCTGCATGAAGATGTTTGCCTGGCATTCAGTGCCATCAATGACCCGACTCTCATGAATTTCGTATACACTCGATGGATGAATTCCTACAAATACATCTGAACCATGACTCTAAACATCCACAATATATAAATAAAACACATTGCATGGGGCTACATATTGAGGCTGGTACTTGGCAAGGCACACATATAAATATAAATATATATATATATATATATATATATACACACTATATATGCATGCATACAGTACATATATATAGATATATTTATATGTAGTGTATATATAAATATATAGTGTGTGTATACGTGTGTGTGTGTGTGTGTGTATATATATATATATATATATATATATATATATATATATATATATATATATATATATATATATATATATATATATATATATTTATTTATTTATTTAGTTATCTCACATTTGTTAACCGGGTTAGTCCAACTGGGCTAGAAACCCTTTTTCAGTGGAGACCCGAGGAGAAAAGCTCCAATACAGACAAGTTACAGAACAAATGTTGCAAGCACATAAGTTCCAAATATACAGAAGAGTGATAATATATATATATGTATATATATGTATATGGTTCTAGGTTATAACATCGACAGCTACTTTCACCGACAACAGAAACATCGACACCACATAATCGACAAACCATAACCACGACACCTCACATGCCCGACAAACAAGTAACCGACAGTCCACAAACACGAAACCCCATACACTGCACACACCACAATAACAACAATCAACTAACAAAACACATCCCCTATCCAAAAACCACACACAGAACACAAGCACACCAAAATCCTCACAAACCCACACTAAACCTCACACACACAACTATGTACAACCCTAACCCAAACCCTTACCCTAAGGTCCGTCACTATCGCACACTCAGCTAACCCATGCCCTAACCCTAACTCACTTAACCCGCCCCTAACCCAAAAAATAGTACTACCGCACACTTACCTAACCCGCGCCCTAACCCTAACTCACTTAACCCACCCCAACCCAAAAATACCACTACCGACACTTACCTAACCCGCCTAACCCTAACTCACTTAACCCACCCTAAACCAAAAATACCACTACCGCACTTACCTAACCGCACCTAACCCTAACTCACTTAACCCACCCCTATCCCCACAGACTGTCACTATCCACACTTACCTTACTCGCACCCTAACGTCCGTCACCACCGCATACTCACACAGCCTTCTTTCCAAGTCACTATCCCTGCCGTCGGCGTTTTCATCCGTAGCGTCGGTCTTCCGAATGTCGATCATCTGGCGCCCGCTAATCCGTTGTCGGTGATGTCGGCTGTCGATCTTCTAACCTAGACCCATATATATATATATATATATATATATATATATATATATATATATATATATTTTTTTTTTTTTTTTTCAGTGACAATGTATTCAATTGGGTTTTCCAAGAAAGAAAAAAAAAATATATATATAGATATTTAGATAGATATGAGTATACACACACACACACACACACACACACACACACACACACACACTATATTGTATAACTATGGTGTACATGTGTGTGTGTGTGTGTGTGTGTGTGTGTGTGTGTGTGTGTGTGTGTGTGTGTGTGTGTGTATGCCCACACCTGTGTAAGAGGACATCAAGGCCAGTGTTTCCACTTTTCACAAAAAATCCAGTAAAATCTTGGAATTCTGAAATTTTAACTACTTAAAACTATAAAAAACAAGAATATCATAAAAAATGAAATCAGACTAGTCTGCACATTTAGTAAAACCTGACATGTTTTCCTTATCCTTATACTGTTGTCAGATTATTTACTTATTTGTATTTTTATTTACAATTTGATTTTATACTTCCTGACATGTTTTTTCCTTATACTGTTGTCAGATTATTTACTTATTTGTATTTTTATTTACAATTTGATTTTATACTTCCTGACATGTTTTTTCCTTATACTGTTGTCAGATTATTTACTTATTTGTATTTTTATTTACAATTTGATTTTATACTTCCTGACATGTTTTTTTCCTTATACTGTTGTCAGATTATTTACTTATTTGTATTTTTATTTACAATTTGATTTTATACTTCCTGACATGTTTTTTCCTTATACTGTTGTCAGATTATTTACTTATTTGTATTTGTATTTACAATTTGATTTTATACTTCCTGACATGTTTTTTCCTTATACTGTTGTCAGATTTACTTATTTGTATTTTTATTTTCAATTTGATTTTATACTTCCTGACATGTTTTTTCCTTATACTGTTGTCAGATTATTTACTTATTTGTATTTTTATTTACAATTTGATTTTATACTTCCTGACATGTTTTTTCCTTATACTGTTGTCAGATTATTTACTTATTTGTATTTTTATTTACAATTTGATTTTATACTTCTGTGGTGGTGCAGCAGTAGAGTTGTTGCCTCACAGCAAGAGGTTCTCCCATTCGATTCTTGGCTGGAGTGCCTTCTGTGTGGAGTCTGCATGTCCTCCCCGCGGTTGGGTGGGTGTTTGAAAGACATGCGTAAATGGACATGCCTTCATTGAAGGTTGAACGTCGAGCTGGCACCTCGGCATTCGTGAAAATCTACTGCCAATCATTAGTGGACCGGAGTTCCGCTGTGGTGACCCCTAAAAGGGGAAAGCCGAAAGACAACATTTAGAATTTGATTTTATTATGCTTTAGTAAGGATATATTACAAAAATAAAGTTTATTACATGCTTTTATATACTTAGAAGTAGGTGTGGAAAATGTACGTATTGTTTAATTTTAAATCAGCCTATTTCTGGCAAACAATATAAACAGAGCCATAAAAACGTTCATTTTAGAACAGCAAGTACCCACCGCCACACACTACTACTGATAAGATCAAACTAAATCCTTGTTAAGGAAATATTACCTATCTGTTTGCAACCCACAGTCCAATATCAGATATTAAGAAAAGCATAACATATACATAAAAAGATATACATAAAAGACTTTTAACTAAAATCACTTTTGGCTAACTAATGCAATAAAGCCTTAATCAAATCTGTGGCAAAAACTAAAATCAAGAAAAAGGCATAACTATCTAACCATAAATATAATCAAACTAAAACACTATAAACATAAGAATATATCTCTCTAATAATATCCAGTAAATATCCATCCATGTGTATTAGTGTGCATAAAAACACTAATTTATTAAGTTATTAAATAGAGAGATATTGAGCAACACTGTCTGATATGTAGCATGAGCTTTTTCCATTTGTAGATAATTCTTTGGGGTACATATCATAGGAGGTTACTAGGTTAATGGGCCCTAGAGCCTTTTAAGCCTATCAATTCATACCCCAATTTTCCCAATTATCAATGCCCACAGGCTAAGCAATGAAATGTTAATTTCACATAAGCAGGTTGCGTTTATATTCTGAAGAAGATTTAGTGTGTATTAGTGGTCTTTTTAATGGTAAAAAAGTTGGTATAATGGTTAATGTTTTTGCACATTCAAGGCACAGGGTTTGATACTTACATTGGGATATTGGCTAGTATTAAAATGGACCTTCAGGGCAGTTAGCCTGGTATAAACCTATGACCCTACAGGGTTTAATTGTCACCTTTGAAAGGGAAATTAAGTAGGTTTAAAATGGTCCACAAGGTCATCTAGCTGAGTATTTACCTATAAATCTATAACCAGGACATGTCTTTCACAGTTCTGTAGGAGAAGCAAAAGTCACAATCAACAGCCCATAAGGGATGTAGTAAAATGACAGGGCTTTCAACCAATCAGTGTAACTTGAGGAGCTCATGCCAGATATTTTCTTGGTTAGGACATGTTGCAACCTTTTAAGTTAGGTGATGGAACAGGAATGGTACATGCAAAGGGGGCATTGTATTTTATTATTGTCCTAATTAGGGCTGATTTAGAGGACACAAATTATTTCTAACTTAGTAGTTAAACCTAGTAGAATGATTTTCTAATGATGGTTGATACATGAATAGCGAAGTAGAGTTTGTTGTTGACTACTGCCTGAGGTGCCATCTGATTCTATACCCATAGGTCCCTGCAGCCAAACCTGGCACAAAATGGCACAAGTAGAATGGTGAATAGTAATTATAGGGATGGTACTGACATGCTAGAATGCATGGATATGTTATTTATTATACTATACAGTTGTACACAGCATTAGTATACTGACTCAGTTTTAAAGCTACATTGTGTACAAGAAGACTGTGTTGATAGGGCTGGAACATGTTTGAGAATATGTAGCACCCAGCCATACTTTATGACGTATACAGGCGAGTCTGTGCTTCAGACTCAAGTACTGTAACACAGGGCAGCATCTACTGCCCTGATGATTGCAGACAGAAGGGTAATTAATGTGGAATTGGAGATAACAACATATTTCAACAGCATATACAGCACTTTCATGTACCATCTCCTTACAGACTCAGTTGTTACACCTGTGTTGCCACTGTTGAAACCACTTTACACATGAATACTTCTTGTAGTAAAAACATCCCATAGGCACATTCTTATCATGCTGTGTTGTTTTTTGAGTTTCATGATTTTTGGAAATTATTGTGAATGAGCTTGTCAATGAAGTTTTAAGACCACTAGTTTTTTTCTGTTTTTTATTCAATATCTCTCTTTAAAACCAGCCTTGATAAGTGGATAGGGATACATAAATTCACCCAGGGTTGTGTGTCTAGGGTCTTACAGATAAGGGAAAGAAACAGTCAGGTTTTACTGCCTAGACCTTTAAAGGTCTATTAGACTAACTGCCAAGTCATAACCTATAAACCTGTGACAGAATGTTTTGACAAAGATAAAATTGTTTTGTGCAACTTTTTCATGTAATTCTGACAGAAAATACTTAGAAAATAGAAGAAATTGCCAAAGACCAGAACATTAATGATGACAGTGACTGTCTATAGTTGAAAAAAAAAATTATATTAGGGGGATGTCATTTAATTTTATTATTTAAACTTGAACAGTCTGTTCCTAGGAAGCTGATCCTCAGAATACATACAAGACAAAAGTCCTGAAACAAAAATTTCACTGATTAGCTATTAGGATCAAACAGATATATGCCAAAAGCCATATTTTCTTCAAAGTAGCTAAAGTTACTGTAGAGATCCAGAAGAATCAGAAAGATCAGGAAAATGCAAATGGCGGTTAACAGGCATTGTGGTAGTGACAGATTAACTGCATACGGAGGTCAAACAAAGGCACTAAAGTTTCTAGTGCTTCAGCCTTTTTATAAATACTTATTTTGTCAATGACTCGGACTACCTCTTGGATAACTAAGTTTAGAATCTGTCTCTTGTCATTTATTAACGGGTATAATAGATGGAAAATGTTCTCCATATGGTAAGTACCAGAGTGTCTAAAAAATCCAATGCTGTCAGAAACTTAGGATAATTATACAAGGATACAAAACTGAAAGTACTCCTAGAGAGAAATAAACACAGCCTGTGAAGCAATTCAAGTTAGAAGGCTACAAATTAAACAAATGAAACATTAGAAAGTCACTTCATATGACTTCAGGCTTTAAAAATGAAGTTTACTGCTACAGCTGTTAATTCAGGACTAAAAAGGCAGAGTATTCAAAATTGCAAATGAGGAAAGGTGATATAAGGAATGGTGCCCTTACTGTTTCTCAGGTGACCAGGGTTTAATTAGCAGCCTCAGAACTGGGGCACCAAAGTAGAATGCGAAGAAAGTGAATGGCAGCATGAACCATACACATCTCCTGGGGGTGGAGAGGGCAGAAGTAACTTGTGAAGCACATAAAAAAGTGCAATTTTTCAGGTGGAAACCATGCTTGAGGGGTAGGATAGGGCTACTTGCTGGCAACATTCCCTGCAGACGTGGGGACAACCAGTGCTTCTAACCCATTGCACATGCCTCTTCAGCTCTGCAAGATAGATGTCCACAGGGAACAGAAGTTAAGTAAAAAAAAAAAAAATGCTCAAACCATTCCTAATGGCAATCCGGTTGACCATCTGACCATCACCCCAGAGATGAGGAACAAATGGGTCAGTTGACGAGGAGGATGCCAATAATCAATGGGCAGTAGAGGCAAATACACTGGAAAATATTAGGGTACAACCTAACACCCTAATAATGGGCGATTTCAACTACCCCACCATTAACTGAGAAAACTACTCATGTACCAACTCTTGTGCTCAACGTTTTCTGGAATTCATAAATTCCAATGCCTTGGATCAACTTATCCACACCCCCACCAGGGGCAGCAATATCCTAGACCTGGTCATTACCAACATGGGCAACCGGTGTTCCACACCAGAAGTCAATTCCTCGTTGGTCAGATCCGACCACAAGCAAATCACCCTAGACATCCACATCCCACCCCCATTAGGGAAACCACCGTAAAAAATTTCTCCAAAGCAAACTTCATGCTTCTTAAGACAGAAGTGGCAAACTTCACGACACCCATGCTGACGGACAATAGAGATATGACTGCTGAATCCTATACAATTGCACTTTATAAGCATTTACACGAGTGCATGGATCATGCAATCCCTAACAGAACCAAGATGCTATCCTCCAAAAAAAGGAAGCCAATCTGGTGGCCCCCTGCTATAAACAAACTCTACAACAGAAGAAAGAAATTTTGCAAAAAAGAGTAAAATGCCATGATTGGAGGAACTCCGTGGTCAGCCTCAGTAAGAAGCTGAGATCCCTCATAAAATCCTCCAAAGCTAGTTATGAAAGCAAAATCGCCACTGATTCTAAAGACAACCACAAAGTATTCTATAGCTATGTCAAGAATCTCAATGGCAACACTCAGATCTGGTCTGAGTTACAGCACAATGGCACTAAATATACAGAACCAACTGATATTGCCAACATCCTGGCAGATAGGTTCAGTGCTAACTTTACCCCTCTCTCATCTCCTTAAGGGCCCATCTTTATACCGAAAGAATGCAAAGTACCTGTAATCATGGCTACACAGGTAAAAAACACACTCTCCAAAGCCAAGAACACAGCACCCATGGGACCTGACAACATCCCAGGCTGCGTTCTACATGAACTAGAAAGTGTAGCGTGGCTCTTTCTTAGGGCCTTAACAGAAATGTCCTCATTGCTGAGATGTCAGTGAGGACATAAACCACTTTGACAACAGTCTGATTATAGTCCCAGGAGTTGACTCTTGCCTCTGTACTAGGAATAACCTGTACAATGGAACAAACGGCTCATAACCAGTAAGGTGAGGCTTTATGGACAATAATCCTGGAAGTAAAAAATAGAAAAATATCATTATAAAAGTTAGAAAATTCAGAAAAGCAAGAAAAACACATTAAATTATTAAACACTATTGGAGATGAGACAATCAACAACACGTGGGACAGCAGATATAGGAAGGGCAGGTATAAAGGCAAAGCAAAATTAGAAACAATATAATATGTGTCAGAGACTGAGAATGTAAAAGTAAATAAACAGTCAGTGTACAGAAACAAAGATACACACGTAGAACTGTTCCTTGTACTGTGAAAGGAAAAATTATGAATTTCAAAAGACAAGACTAGTTCACAAGAATGTTTATTGCAATACCTGAGAAGACAAACACATCAGACTTGCTAAAACAGCCTAAACAGACACTTTTCAAACAAAAAGATTAACAGTGTGAACAAACAGGCAAATTCAGATATCTTCTTGCTAACACATGGATATACCATGTTCACTCATGTGAATAGAATAAATAAGATATATAAGTCCAAATCATAAACAAAGAGTGGCAAAATTTCAGAATCAGTCAACAAAGTGGATGAAAGAGTCCCTTATCAGTTGACACCAATGTCTGGATTGGTACCTGTGACAACAAAGGTATACCCTTACATTTCAGTAGAACTACCACCAATACTGAAATGCTTCCAAACAGATGTTAGTACAAATAATAATAATGCCGCCTGGTCAAACACTGATGGCCAGCAAGATAAACATTCTTGTCTACTCTGCTGATCTACAGCAAAAGGATCGGCTCTTATTCATATACTACACACTGGACAAGAGAAAACTCCAAAGCTTACTTGCAGAAAAGGGGGGAATATGTGTCAAGTCAGCAGAATGTGCAGTTCTTTGAACACTTACATTGGAAGATAAGGAGGAAGACACAGACCGCCATCTTCTGTTATAGATATCGTATCATTTCTATATGAGCAATATCTAAATGGAGAAGTTTTGTTTAAGTGCCCCAGCCTTTAATGATATTAACACTGGAAGGAGGGCATGAGAACACCAGCATCACACAAGTTCATCCTTAATTGTACTGATCATCCCAACTTATTCACAAAAGACAAACCAAGGAGTTAACACACTAAGCTCACTTAGGTGTTATAAAAGTTAAACCACTTGTAAGGGAAATTATTTATTTTTGTAATACAGACAGCTTGACAGAAAACATGCAGTACAGCTATTGAGTATGCCATGCAAGCATAACAAAAACACCAGTACACTAGTTTAAATTTCAGATTTTGTCAGAAGCTATTTTGGTAGATATTAGCATTTATTTCTATAGGTCAATCAATAACAGGCAATCTTTTAGTTAAGACTGATGAATACTCTATATGCCCTAAAGTAAAACCAATGCTTTTCACCTCAGCTAAAATTATTATGCCTATTAATAACAAAGCCTTCACAGTATCTAGAATTCCCAAGTCCATCATGTAAGACAATGTACCATCATTTATTATCACAGTCTAAATAATTCTGCAGAGACATTGACACCCATCAAAGAAGAATAACTCACTGTGGCCCAAGCTGAAATCACTGTTGGACAGTTTTTGGTGAGCAAAGGAAAAACTATTAGAAATAAAAACAGTCAGCGCATTTCTTGGGAGCATCAAATCTCTACCATGTTAAAGGATAACAAAGAACGTTTCAAAGTTCACAAGCCATATGCCATATGTTTCATTACAGCTACAATACCAAGTTATTTTCATTGTCCCAATATACACACAAACCTGATGTACTAGTGAGACAGAAAGATGGCTACTAGAAAGATAAAATGAAGTCCTAACAGATGCCAAGATGCATAATAATGAACAGTGACAAAATGTCTCGGCAATCTCTGATTTTGTTTTGTAATCTTTGCGATACTTGCTTCATACAGACAGCAAAATGTTAGTCTTGATACTTGCTTCACACAGAAAGCAAAATGTTAGTCTTAATAATGCAAATAATGGGACCACAGTAGTTCTCTGACTGTCCTTTTTGTGGAGGGATTTACAGGTATACAGTTTTTATCAAACGCACTCTTTATCAAGTATGCTGTTGGCTGGATGTAGAAAATGTCAAATGGAGGAAAATGGACTGTGAAAGGAAAGTGTGTTTTTTTGTTATGTTAATGCCCAAAGATTCAGTTATACCAAAAGTTTCTACATTAGGGTGTAGGAGTGTTTGTGAGTTGTGGTTACAGTAAGGGCTAGATAAGTTTCTACATTAGGGTGTAGGAGTGTTTGTGAGTTGTGGTTAAAGTAAGGGCTAGATAAGGAGATGCAAGTAGTGTTATTTATTTATTTTTATTTTATTTAACATTTGTTGACAGGAAAGGTTTGATTAGAACAGAGCCTATTTTCAATAGAGGCCCAAAGAGAAATGCAACAGATGCATGTTTTTGAAATGTGGGAGGAAACTGGAATACCCAGAGGAAACCCACATGAGCACATCCAGACTCTGCACAGAATGCACCCCAGCTGAGAATTGAACCAGAGAACCTGTTGCCTTGAGGCAGCAATGTTAACAGCTACACCACTGCACTGCCCATACTTGCATGTGACTTTGCATGCAGTATGTGTCCAAGTAGACTTGTGTAACAGTAGTATTATAGAGAGGGATTCTTAATTTAAGGTGCAGGGATAGAGTCTGAACACATTACTAAAGTTAGGCTGCCATTATTCAGACAAATCTGTTAAAATCTGTTAAAATATCTTTTGGGTTTTGTTATGTTTGGTTTTAGGTAATTGTGTTTTCCAGTATGCCAATACTGGTATGTTGTGCTTCAATGTCTGTGCACTTTGGTCACTTACCTTAGATCCATATATACAGATGTATCTGTATGTGTGTATGTACACATATATCTTAGGTGTAAAAGCGTGAGTGTGCATGCATGCATGTGTGTTATGGAAGAACAAACCATTGTGGGGATAGCCACCAGGCAGTGTGAACATTGGCTCTAGATGATTCTCATTGTTGATGTGACACCCTGACCTGTCTGAAAATAAATATGGAAAAAGGGGGTTATGGATGGATATATATCTGTGGTGACCTCAGTGTTTGTTATCAAAAGAAAGCTGTCACTTATTGTTGAGATGCTGTTTTTCATTTTAGCATAGTGTAGTTACAGTCTTATGAGGCTTGAAGTCTGCATTATGTATGAGAGATGCAGACGGTGCTGTGGTGGATAATGATCTGGCTGATCACAGAAAATTAAATCACTGATCTTAGTGGTTTTCATGGCTTTGGGGTCAAGATATATATTTTAGGTGTATCATTTCCTGATGAGTGTAATAACTGAGTCAAAATTGTGACAAATGCTCTATGTGTATATATATATATATATATATATATATATATATATATATATATATATATATGTGTGTGTGTGTTTATATATGATTGCTTCATTACAGAGCATATGCAGTAAAATGAGCACATACAAAAAGAGCAATATTTTAAGATCAAATGTGAAAAGTCTTAATGAGAAAAAAAAAATTTGCAGGGTACAAGTCCCACTGCAGCCCCCACACCCCCAATAAATGAATACATTAACTCCAAGATCATTCAGAAGTGGGCTGAGGACAAATTCCCAAACCTTACTGTACCATGATTTTACATACAAAGCATCCAGCAGGTTGAAAAAGCAGATTGTAAGAGTGTTGTTTTTATAAACTGCAACTATATATATATATATATATATATATATATATAAGAATATATGTGTGTGTACATACCCACATTAATATAACTATATATATATATATTTATATATATATATATATACACTTATATCTACTTCAGTTAATCAAGCTATCATAACATTGAACCTGAAATTATTGACAACAACAAACATACACAAGACTGACGGTGTACAAGAACAAAACCAATACGATCATACAATTCACAGTTAAATCATTTTGTCTAATATCCGCGACTGTTTCTTCGATCTTATGGGTTTCATTCTTGTACACTATAAATCTTGTCTACTTTCGTTGTTGTCTCTCAATAATTTCAGGTTCGATGTTATGGTAACTCGATCAACTGAAGTAGACCCATATATGTGTATATATATATATATATATATATATATATATATATATATATATATATATATATATATATATATATATATATATATATATATATATATATATATATATATATATATATATGTGTGTGTGTGTGTGTGTGTGTCAGAGGCGGGTTCAAATTTTTTTATCATGGTGTGAATGGGAGGAGAAATGGTGTAGGGGTTATCCTGAAGGAACAGTATGCTAAGAGTGTTTTGGAGGTGAAAAGAGTGTTGGATAGAGTGACATTTATGAAGCTGGAAATTGATGGTGTAATGATGAGTGTTGTTAGTGCATATGCTCTACAAGTTGGGTGTGCGATAGATGAGAAAGAAAAATTTTGGACTGAGTAGGATGAAGTGGTGATGACTGTACCCAAGGGTGAGAGACTGGTGATTGGAGCAGATTTCAATGGGCATGTTGATGAAGGGAACAGAGGGGATGAGGAAGGGATGGGTAGGTATGGTGTTAAGCAAAGGAATGCAGGTGGTCAGATGGTAGTGGATTTTGTGAAAAGGATGGACATGGCTGTGATGAATACGTATTTTAACAAGAGGGAGGAGCATAGAGTGTCATACAAGAGTGGAGGAAGATGCACACAGGTGGATTATATCTTATGTAGAAGGGCCAGTCTGAAGGAGATTGGAGACTGTAAAGTGGTGGCAGGGGAAAGTGTAGTTAGGCAGCATAGGATGGTGGTTTGTAGGATGACATTGGTGATCAAGAAGAGGAGGATGAGTGTGAGGGCAGCACCAAGGATCAAATGGTGGAAATTGAAAAAGGGTAATTGTGAGGTGGAGTTCAGGGAAGAGTTAAGACAGGCACTTGGTGACAGTGAAGAGTTACCGAATAGCTGGGTAACTATAGCAGAGCTAGTAAGAGAGACGGCTAGAAAGGTGCTTGGTGTGACATCTGGACAGAGGAAGGAGGACAAGGAGACCTGGTGGTGGAATGAGGAAGTACAGGAGAGTATACGGAGAAAGCGGTTGCGGAAGAAGTGGGATTGTCATTGAGATGAAGAAAGTAGACAGGAGTATAAGGAGATGAGGTGCACAGCAAAGAGAGAGGTGGTGAAGGCTAAGGATAAGGTGTATGAAGAGTTGTATGAAAGGTTGGACACTAAGGAGGGAGAAAAGGACCTGTATCGATTGGCTAGACAGAGGGACCAAGTCAGGAAAGATGTGCAGCAGGTAAAGGTGATAAAGGATAATGAGGGAAACATACTCACAAGCGAGGAGAGTGTGTTGAGCAGATGGAAAGAGTACTTTGAGGGGCTAATGAATGAAGAGAATGAGAGGGAGAGAAGGTTGGATGATGTGCGGATAGTGAATCATGAAGTGCAGTGGATTAGCAAGGAGGAAGTAAGGATAGCTATGAAGAGGATGAAGAATGAAAAGGCTGTTGGTCCAGATGACATACCTGTGGAAGCATGGAGGTATTTAGGTAAAATGGCAGTGGAGTTTTTAACTAGATTTTTTAATGAAATCTTGGAAAGTGAGAGGATGCCTGAGGAATGGAGAAAAAGCATTTTGTTAACGATATTTAAGAATTAGGGTGATGTGCAGAGCTGTAGTAACTACAGAGGGATTAAATTGATCAGTCACAGCATGACGTTATGGGAAAGAGTAGTGGAAGCTAGGTTAAGAAGGGAGGTGATGATTAGTGATCAGCAGTATGGTTTCATGCCAGGAAAGAGCACTACAGATGTGATGTTTGCTATGAGGGTGTTGATGGAGAAGTACAGAGAAGGTCAGAAGGAGTTGCATTGTGTCTTTGTGGACTTAGAGAAAGCATGTGACAGGGCCTAGAGAGCAGTTGTGGTATTGTATGAGGAAGTTGGGGGTGTCAGAGAAGTATGTAAGAGTGGTACAGGATATGTACGAGGGTAGTGTGACAGCGGTGAGGTCTGCGCTGGGAGTGACTGATGCATTTAAGGTGGAGGTGGGATTACATCAAGGATCAGCTCAAAGCCCTTGCTTATTTGCAATGGTGATGGACAGGCTGACAGACGAGATCAGACAGGAGTCCCCGTGGACTATGATGTTTGCAGATGACATTGTGATCTGTAGTGAGAGTATGGAACAGGTGGAGAAGACCCTGGAGAGGTGGAGATATGCTCTAGAGAGAAGAGGAATGAAGGTCAGCAGGACTAAGACAGAATATATGTGCATGAAAGAGAGGGCGGATAGAGGAATGGTGAGGATGCAGGGAGTAGAGGTGCTAAGGTGGATGGGTTTAAATACTTGGGATCAACAGTTCAGAGTAATGATGAGTGTGGAAGAGAGGTGAAGAAGAGAGTACAGGCAGGATGGAGTGGGTGTAGAAGAGTGTCAGGAGTGATTTGTGACAGATGAGTACCAGTAAGAGTGAAAGGGAACGTCTATAAGAGGGTAGTGAGTCCAGCTATGTTATATGGGTTGGAGACAATGGCATTGACAAAAAGGCAGGAGTCAAAGCTTGATGTGGCAGAGTTGAAGATGTTAAGATTTGCACTGGGTGTGATGAGGATGGACAGGATTAGGAATAAGTATATTAGAGGGTCAGCCCAGGTTGGAAGGTTTGGAGACAAAGCCAGAGAGGCAGGATTACGTTGGTTTGGACATGTGCTGAGGAGGGATGCAGAGTATATTAGGGAAAAGATGCTAAGAATGAAGCTGCCAGGTAACAGGAAAAGAGGAAGGCCTAAGATAAGGTTTATGGATGTGATGAGAGAGGACATATGCAGGTGGTTGGTGTGACAGAGCAAGATGCAGAGGACAGGAAGAAATGGAAACAGTTGATCTGCTGTGGCGACCCCTAACGGGAGCAGAGAAGAAGAAGAATACATACATATATATATACATATACATACATATATATATATATATATATATATATATATATATATATATATATATATATATATATATATATATATGTGTGTGTGTGTATATATATATATATATATATATATATATATATATATATATATACACACACACATATATATATATATATATGCTATTTATGTGCATAATTGTGTGTGTGCATGTGTGTGTTTGTGTATGCATGTATATACATATATATTATACGTATTCCATTTATGTGCATGCATGTATATAGACACACACACACACACACACACACACATATATATATATATATATATATATATATATATATATATATATATATATATATCAAACGTAGGTATAAGTTCACAGGATAGCATTAGGCAGGTGGTCAGAATGACAATGATGTACAGCCTAGCTGCACACCCTAGGCAACAGAGCTGGTAGATGTATCTCCCTTCTTGATAAGGGCTGTACTCTTAACCCCAGAGTAAATTTATATGACCCCCTCTAAATGTCACTACTTAACTTGAAAGATCCCAAGGTGTTACACAACATGCTAGGAAAGTTTTTTCCACAGGTAATGAACCCTTTGGATACTGAATAAGTCATATTTATGTTATGACACAAGTTCAGAATATTAGATTGAGTGTTCTTCACATTTTTTTTCTATTTAACATTTGAGTTAGTGACTTAGTTAGATTTCTGTAACACCCATGTTTCTGATGTAGAGTCATTCTAGTAAGATAGGTGCTGCCGTAGTCCTATTGTAAGACAGAGATTTCCATGCAGGAGTCTGTAGAAGACAGAAAAAAAGTTGGGAAGTTGTCTATCTGGGTGACTAAAGGAGGATCCTTCTTTGTTTCTCTTGGGTGAAAAGATTGAGATATTTCAAGTTGTAATAGATATTTTAGAAACACATGCCAAATTGTATGTCATATTATATTATATTATATTATAGGTGGCTACGGTGGTGCAGCGGTTAGTGTTGCCACCTCACAGCAAGAGGTTCTCCCGTTCGATCCTTGGCTGGGGTGCCTTCTGTGTGTAGTCTGCATGTCCTCCCTGTGGTCATGTGGGTTGCCTCTGGGTGCTCCGGTTTCCTCCCACATCACAAAGGCATGCAGTAGGTGGATTGGATACTCTAAATTAGCCCTAGGTATGAGTTTGTGCATGTGTGTGCCTTGCATGGAAGGTTGGGCGCCGGGCTGACAACTAGACACCGTAAAACTCCACTGCCAGTCATGAGCAGACAGGTCATCCGCTGTAGCAACCTCCTAACCAGGAAAAGCCAAAAGAAGAATATTATATTATATTATATTATATTATATTATATTATATTATATTATATTATATTATATTATATTCGGTGATTATCTTAATAAGGGAAGAATATAGCGGAACTATAGCATCTCTGGATCTAGAAGATATACCTTTGATAATTAACTTGGAAATGTACAAAGATTTCTGTATTATAACTGGAAATTCATGATGAAAGGGACAGTTCATTGTCAATAAATGTACCTAGATCATTAATGACAATATTGACCATAAGCAGGTATACATTTATGTGACGATCAGTGGGATAGACTGGTTTCCCCATATGTAACTAAACTATGTTTTTAGTTTTAAATGTAATCCTGTGGTCAGACACCAAGTTCTGACTTTCTCTAAACCCCCCCCCCCCTTAAAAGACATGAAGAGTCTGTAGCATAGTTAGTAATGGCACTCATTCTGCTGTCATTTGCAAACCTGGTCACCCACAAACCTAGTGCATGTGTCTTCACATCAGAGCATTATTTTCTGAAGAGAAAGGGGCACAGTACAAAGCCCTTAGACATTCCACAAATGACTAGTCTAATAAATAAGAAGGTACCATGAATTCTCACTCTATATGTTTGATCCCAGAACCAATTTACAATCCATTAAGTCATGTAGGTGTTAATATTTAAGCTGGTAAGCTCATCAATAATGTCCTCATTGGGAGGTATATTGATCACCTTAGTGAGATTAAGAAAAGTTGTATGAACTGAATGACCTCCACCACTGGCATCAGTCACAGACTTAGAAAATTAAATTATGAAGACAAAACTTCATGAAGCTGAATTGATAATTGTCAAGAGTTCATAAGTTACCAATTTCACTATTAATAAAATCAATGAAGGTACACACTCTTTCTTTACAGATTCTACTACTGAGGATAATGACTGCGGTGGTGGTGCTACGGTAGCGTTGTCGCCTCACAATAAGATGTTGTCCTGTTCGATTCTCAGCTAGAGTGTCTTCTGTGTGGAGACATGCGTGAATGGGCATACCTTCGTTGAAGGTTGTGCATCAGGGCTGGCAACTCGGCACGTAAAAATCTACTGCCAATCATTAGCGGACCGGAGTTCCGCTGTGGCGATCCCTAACCGGGAAAAGCCAAAAGACACAACAACAACACTACTGAGGATAATGAGGCGATAATTTCCAGGGTCAGTTGCAATGCCGCCTTTATGCAGAAGCACCATAACTGCTGTTTTCCATAACCTGAGCACACATCCTCAGTAAAGGCTCAGATTAAAAAGCTTAAAGTAGATTCAGTAGTTATGTACTCTGTGCTAACAAGAGGGCAGCCTGGTATCCTCGGACCAAATAGCTGCTACCTTTAGTTTTGATAATAGCTTCCAAGATCTAATTCATGGTGATAATGGTAGGATCACAGTACAGAGATTCATGGCAGAGAAACCTGAGGGTTATTGGGAAGGAAAACTCAGTCAAGGCACTAGCTGTGGCTTTGGTACCAGAATAGTTGGTGTCATTCATTTCCAGCTCAGAGCAGTACTGGTATTAACTGTAATACTCATAATGGAGTTGAAAAGTTTTTGTGATTATCCTTTGAAGAATTAATTAAATTCAACTCATATTCAGCTGTGCTATTCCTAATGATGCATTTGAGAAACCTGCAGAGACCCCCTTATAGACCATGTTTGCATTGCTGGTAGAAAACTTTTACATGGAATAACTACTTTTCTTATAATGTAAACCTTGTTTTCTGGGAATTCCACCACTGAGGTTTGCCCTTGAATTTCCAACTATACAGAGTTATCAATACATTTGTTGAAATGATTGTAAAAATCATGGGTAAAGGTAGTGTACATGTATATTATATTACACAAAACTGAAAGCAGCAACCACTGGAATTATATCTCTGACAAACGTCCTTATCCTGCTGCTTGCTGACCTCATGCAAAAATGCTGCTTTCTCACTTGCAAAAATGGAAATGACCAAACAGGTTCACGATTCCCATTTCAACTAAAGCAACGTTTTGACCGTATTCATCAGGTCCGTTTATGCATAGAGATAAAGATAAATATCTGTATGTGTGTATATCTATATCTTCATATTAAAATCCAATGACAAATGATCTGTACATCTTTTCTGGGCAGTAGAACATGATTTGCACTATGCACCAGGTCGACAGACATTGTAAAAAACATGGATTAGTAACCAACTAAATTAAATACAGAGGAAAGATAGTAAATCTTGGCACCAAGGTATAAATAGCCTTATTTTGTCAATTAATAACTGACACACTTAAAGTAATGATCTAATCATGACACATAGGTAGAAATGTTTTTCTTTAATCCGAATAACTGTATTCCTTTAAGAACTGGTATGGAACAAAAATATCTAATATAGTACCGTCTACACTATTTCTCTAGAAATCACTCCATGATTCTACTATAGCAAATTACAAGGCTAGGATATTTACCATAATGTAAAAAAAATAAAATACCCTGACCTGAGTGTCATAAAAGCAATCACACTTCCACAAGATTGCTAACTGTACAGCTAGGTAAAAGAAGGTAACATCATAATGGTTGAATTACTACAATATATGTTTTCAGTTTATAACCCTTCTCTTTTACAGTAATGGCAGTGATGTACATGTTGTGGAAAAGCATCTGTCTCAACTCCTCTTGACTAAAATTGGGATATGGCATATGACAAATGAACAAAAGTGATGACTCATGAGAAAGTTGGGAATATGGAGATGAATCACAGTGGAACAGAGTGCATTAATAGGAGCATCAGAACATTTAACCAGTGTAGACTAGAGACTTCCACAAGCTGTTGAGAATTGACACTTCTTTCTTTAATTCCCCAAATGGAATACTGTTTAAGCCCTGTATCAAAGAGGGGTCTTGCATGCCACAGTGAGTGACCCTACCTCATGCTTTTTGACGCTTGAGAGCTATGTGAAGAAAACACTAAGCACTTAAAGACTCATCTTCAGTAATACAGTTTATAGTTAGAGAAGTAGCCTAGTTCCTTGTGTGTGCAGTCATGATGGTTTACAGGTTTAGCATATTAGGAACTGGGAATATTTACATGCTGATTGTGACTTCATCTTTAAAATAACTTGCAACCCTGTATGGGACTCTTTGCTTAACAAGTCAGTTCTTATAAGATCACATTTATGTTAGAAACTGTTGAATCAGTGATAGCTCTTAATGTAGCTCAAGTCACAAGGCTTTAATAACGGTATGGATTCTCATTGTGGACTAAAATAATTTTGCATCTCCACCATCACAATGTCTTTGTTGAGCATATGAAACAAGAGTTTCAATATTTATTTCTCATTTTATTTAGCTTACCTGCTATAGAATGCGTCTCATTTTTGATTGGCTATGCCATTATCAAACAATCTAGCACTTATTATGAAGTATATTAATTCTGATGAGAAAACAATCACAGTAGCATGAACAAAGTCACTAAAAATAAATAGCTACTACTGAACTAGTTTACCGTGTTAAAATGTCTGGTGAGAATTTTCCCCCAAACCATACCTGAAAGCTATTTTAGTCAATTTATTTATAACAGCAATACTGCAGTAATATAGGAATACTGCAGTAATGTGCCAGATTAACATTATCATTGCCACCATGTTTTCATATTTTTCATATGGTAGTAGCAGTAATAGTAATAGAAGTAGTGATAGTAGCAATAGTGATAATGGTGGTAGTAGTAGTAGTACTAACAGTAGCAACAGTGGAAGTAGTAGTAGTTCTGATAGTAGTGGTAGTACTAGTAGTAATGAAAGTAGGAGCAGTAGTGATAATGGTGGTAGTAGTAGTAGTAATAACAGTAGCAGTACTGGAAATAGTAGTATTACTGATAGTAGTAGTAGTGGTACTAGAAGTGAAATGAGGAGCAGTAGTGATACTGGTGGTAGTAGTAGTAATAACAGTAGCAACAGTGGAAGTAGTAGTAGCTCTGATAGTAGTGGTAGTAGTAGTAGTAGTAATGAAAGTAGGAGCAGTAGTGATACTGGTGGTAGTAGTAGTAATAACAGTAGCAACAGTGGAAGTAGTAGTAGCTCTGATAGTAGTGGTAGTAGCAGTAGTAATGAAAGTAGGAGCAGTGGTGATAATGGTGGTAGTAGTAGTAGTACTAACAGTAGCAACAGTGGAAGTAGTAGTAGTTCTGATAGTAGTGGTAGTAGTAGTAATGAAAGTAGGAGCAGTAGTGATACTGGTGGTACTAGTAGTAGTAATAACAGTAGCAGTACTGGAAATAGTAGTATTACTGATAGTAGTAGTAGTGGTACTAGAAGTGAAATGAGGAGCAGTAGTGATACTGGTGATAGTAGTACTGAAGGTAGTAGTAATAGTGATAGTAGTAGTAATAACAGTAGCAGTACTGGTAGTAGTAGTATTACTAGTAGTAGTAATAGTGATAGTAATCGTACTGATAATGGTGGTAGTAGCAGTAGGAGTGTAGTGGTAGTGAAAGTAGGAACAGTAGTGATACTAGTGGTGGTAGTAGCAGTGAAGGTAATAGTAATATGTATTTTTATTATGTAAAATAGTTGTTCTTCACCTGTTTCAAACATGCTGTGTAATTGCTGTTGGTGGAAGTATTTTACATTCAAAGTATAAGTTATGTTAAGTATTTAATGCCCACACACAAACACATATTCACAGACACACTATACCTAGCAGCCACTCTTTTGACTGAAAACACCTCATATACCTTACTGTGATCAAATGAATGAAAAAAAGTCATTCAGTGTAAAGCAGTGTAACCCCATGCCTCTTAACTGCCCCTGATTTTGCTACATAGTTTTGTTCTGTCCCTTGTAGTGTTTCATTTGTTAGCAAATCGCTAAGGATTACAGGCAGTCAGTAATGCCAGGCATTAAAGTTTGAATTTTGGAATTTCAGTTTTTCAACATTCTCAAGTGAACCTATATATATATAGACACACACACACAGTTGTGGCACAAGCACATCCATTGGGAATGAGAGAAAGAGAGAGAAAAATGCATGTGCACATACACCACATGCATGCACACACATTTATATATATGAAACACAAGTATATGCATGCTCATACATATATACATGGGTATATGTATGTGTGTACACACATTTTAACAGACACACAGCTCCATGTGGCATATTGAGTCTGCTGTACACTGCTCACATTAGCAGATATATACCAACGCAGTACACACGAATAAGGTTGTTATCCCTGTCAGCCTTCATACTGTACCACAAGCATGTGATTCCTTGAATCTCTGTTTACATACCATCTAGCTCAAGGCATATCACTGAAACAGAATTGCAGCCCTAGGTCATCTCTCTATCACATCTGAAAATGTAGATTTGCAACAAGTTGAGTCTATGAGGTTACCAAATCAATAAATCAGAATTATTACTGTAAGTATGTGTTGAAATAATTTGAGTAACTTCAAATCTTAAATTGTTGCATGAAAATAAATGGTCAGTTTGCAAATGAAGTGGCAATCCTATAGATTAGTTTTGTTTGACTTTTTATAGATTTGATCAGGTTAACCTAGTTAACAAGGGTCTGTGTGTGGAAATCATATCCAAGCGTATTAATTAAATCATCCTTTTTTTTAATTATATCACTTTCTTAACTGTTGTATTAAAAAAATGTTATTATGAGAATAAATTATACTACTATGGGATTTTAAAGCCTTGCAACTAAATTAAGTCAGTGATACAATTGTTTTAACACTTATAAGACGATAATAGCAAACCTAGTAAGTATTTTGACTAATGTACTGTTTTTTTTAACTTGCATTTGCACTACATGTTCCATGTGTGTGTGTGTGTGTGTGTGTGTGTGTGTGTGTGTGTGTGTGTGTGTGTGTGTGTGTGTACATATATATATATATATATATATATATATATATGTATATATATATATATATATATATATATATATATATATATATATATATATATATATATATATATATATATATATATATGGATATAGATAGATATAGGTATAGATATATATAGACAGATATATAGATGTATGATATATATACATGGGTGTGTGTATTTTTTTCCAAATAAATTCTGTTAAACCTTCATATGACTTGCCAGTTGACAACCATATTTATGTGCATTAGCCTCATGTTACTAAATTAAATGAAGTTATTATATTCCACAAACTAGTATCACCATGAGAAAAGTATTTGGACTGCTGTTTTTCAAATTTAATGTCCCTTTTTCCTCTCTAGTAAAGTAGCCATTTCTGAAATGATACTTTCTGAAGTGGAAAATTCTGAACTCTAAGGTATGCAACACCAAGACATATTACAGGCAGAGGGTATTCCCAGTCATAAGTCCAGTTCTTATTGCAAACAAGAAACTACACTATATAAATGCTATACTCAATTTGAAAACAATATACTTAAACTGATCTGGTAAAATGGGAGACCCTTATTTTCTCAGATGATATGGACATACATTAAAAAGTTGGTATTAGCTAGGAAAGAACACGATACAGTCTTTTTTATAGTGTATGTGTACTCATAGCATGGCATTACTGCAAAATCATTGCACCATGCTACATGTCCCACTACTAGCACAGTCCTAATAGATAAAATGAATGTATTAGGAAACATCCAAGGAGAAAAACTAACCAATGCTGTTGTTTGATTTATACCAAGGTATCCAGCAAAAGAAGCTTACTTTCCTGAATATTAATGCTATGTTGCACATGCTGAAAAAGGTATTTGCAGATAACTTTTAAGTATGCAAGTATTCACATTTTTTTATAGAAAGGCATTTACAAAGTAACCATTTCTCAAAGGAGCATTTCAAAATCTAACAACTATATGGAGTATTGTACTTTTAACACTATTGTGTATAAATCAACACTATAACTTTACATTTTATTATCTTGCAATGAAATAAGCTCAGCTGATATAATTGCATATTTTCAGGGACCACCTGGTAGCACTGTCTGGTTAAATACCTATCTCATGCTCACTCTGTATCTGACTGGAGACTGAATCATATTCAGAACTAAAGACTGACTCATTACAATTCCATCATCTTAACCAACTCATTAACTGACATAAAATACAAAACAGTAACAATACATATTTTTGGGATGGACTATCACTTTGGATTAACTTTCTTGTTGTTTCTCCTCAGTTTTCTTATCTAAATAAAAAAACATCTCCTTTCTGTAAAATATACAGCGTACCCTTTTTATCATGCTTCTATAAATGTTTCTTTAGCAAAAAAAAAAAAGGAAAGACGTGAGGATTACATTAAATTTAGCGGAATGTTTTGTTCTTTTCACTATCTGTTGATCTGAACAACTAAGCCAAGCCAAGCCATTCATGTTGAGATATTCTACATCATACATTATGCAGCGGGAAGCAGAGTCAGTTTACTGGATAGCCACCGTAGTGAATGAGGTTTGCTGGAAATGGCTATAACTCAGTTTCTTAATCTTCCTTCCAGATTTCCTGTGACGCTGGTGTACGTTATTTAATTTACAGAGGGGTATATGTGTGGTGAATGGTCTGGTGTATGTGTGTGTGTGTGTGTGTGTGTGTGTGTGTGTGTGTGTGTGTGTGTGTGTGTGTGTGTGTGTGTGTGTGTGTGTGTGTGTGTGTGTGTGTGTGTGTGTGTATATGTGTGTGTGTGCGTGTATAAATATAAATATATATATATATATATATATATATATATATATATATATTATAAATAAACACACACACATACAGCACTTTCTGGAATATCTGGTTTTACTGATTTTTCACTGAGCTCAGATTTAGCATTTCTTTTTTTCTTTCCTTCTAAGCATTAGAGCGAAGCTGTGCAGACAGCATGTTAAATAATGCAGCTAGGCACAAATGATGATAAAACCAGCAATGTGATAAATATGTCAGTCTGAACACAAAATATTTGACAGGAAGAAAACACATGTGTACACTTTTAACCCTTTCTATAAATTTACAAGAAGCAATTTGTCATATAATTCACCTAAATAACTCTTACTTTAGTTAAAGGCAAATATAATGTAAAATATATCTTACTATATCAGCAAAAAAATCCTTATCATATTCAAGACAGTAGAGTAATAAGCTTTGCAAAATGTACAATAAAATACTATTAGATGCTGTTAAATCATAATGAAATGTAAATGCTTTTTTAAATGGCAGTGTATGGAGTTTTAAATATGTCATCCAACCTTCAAAGTACTTAGTATCCTCTAAGCAATTATCTTTCTGATTAAAATTAGCTGTACTTACTTAGAAAGTCACATACCATCATTTATAGTTCTCAAATATTGTTACAACACTGACACTGTTCTGTACTTAATGAAGCACCTGTATTTACATAAATGCAGACATACAAATGTGAATATGACACATATCAGACCAGATGCTAGACTACACATAGAACAAAGGCAGAAAATCTACCATTGAAGTTTTAATCTCAAAGTCTAAGGCTGGCTCAGTTCAAACATGCTCTGCATTTTAGCAAAAGTAAATAAATACAAAATTCTTTCTTCTAATATGTGCCATAACAATTCAAAAGTTATTCAGTTTCATTTTTCTCTTTCTCTAAATTTGCATTTGTTCCCTGACAAGTGGCTATAGGATAATTCATCTGGACCTTAACACACTCTTGCACTCTTTTTATATCAATTTTATTTGTAGTACAAATTATTTTTAGGCTCTGAAGTAGAAATAAAAATATATTTTGTCAGTCCGGTACCTATCATTAAAGCCACAATTCCTGGACAGTGGTTTGCATTTTTTGCATGCGCCAAACCCACACAACTTTGTAATTTAGGAGATGCATCATAAAGCAAGTCCTTTTAATTCTGGGATTTTAGATCTACCACTGAAAATTTAAACTTTGGTGCATTTTTAAGCATTCTAGGAACTGAAGTTCACATTTGCAGGATACTGACTCATAACTGGTAAGTTAAGGTACTTTTTTCAAAAGGTCATGAAAGCAAAAATTTTCATCCTATTATGCAAGATAAGCATGGAAAAATATATTGGGTTCAGCATGGTGGCAGCAACAAACTAAAACAAACTAAAACGGTTGCCATTTCAAAAAAAAGTCTATATTATTTGCCATATTTTAAAAGGGTTGCGTGTTGCAATCACTTACATAAAAATACACAGCATAAAATCTGCAAGAATAATAATTTATTTTAATAAATCCAGTACAGATTACTTGTCTAATAGCCATAAATAATAGACTGTGTGCCTCACAGCATCTAATATTGCACATAACAAACATAATATAATTCAAGCAAATTGTTTACTGAAGTTGATTACTCAAAAGGTAAACTGTGTAATTCATATTCAAATTAAGACAATTAAATTGTAGCCTTTAGAAAGCAGTATGACAGTATTCACATTGCTCATAATGTAAAGATACTGTACTTTTCTGTATTGCATTTTGCAATGCTTTAATACCCTTGCAAACACATATGTATAAAAACAGTGTTAAATACAAAAAAACGAAGTGGTTATATGGATGATTTGATAAGGTCTTTAATGGTTAACAATGCATTTAAGTATTGCTTAGAGTTTCCAATATTAGGGTACACACCACTTGAATGTGTAGATGTTAAGTCTGTTATGTCTTCAATGTTGTTAATCCACCCAGGTGACAGTTATATAATGTCACATAGGCTGACTTCAGTTTTAAAAAATGTTTATTTATTGTTTCTCTTGCCATGAGTTTTAGCAATACTGATTCCCTAATTACATAAATGTTAGCAAAAAGAATATTACAGAAATCAGAACAAAATGGTTTCTTCATATCTATTAAAATATTAAACTGACTTGAAAGTGGCTATGGTCCATGAACTATTATTGTACAAGGAACAAACTTGCATTAATAATTCACACAGGCATAAATTGTTTACTCATTTGAAAAGTTTATGTAGATTAATAAAGTTGGGTTTAGGCTGCTTGTTGCATTCTATAGTATGTTGCAACATCATTTTATACTGCAGAATATGCTCAGAAATGATTGCTATTAAAATGACTTATTTGCAGTTGTTCATCACTGTAAGGCGTCCCAGAGAAACCATAGTATGAAATCAAGTGCTGATATGAAAAGTGATTTATTATTATCAACAGGGCAACCGTAGTTATACCAATCCAAATAAAAATTCTTATGGAGTCACACACTTAGTAGTATAGAAGTAATAGTTTCAGGAACAATAAAGTCATCTGAAGTGCAGTGCACTCTGTTGTAGATGCAGAAATTGCTAAATATAAACTAATTCCGTGACAAAGTACAGTGGAAATACAGCAGTCACCTGTGGAGTGTATCATCAATCAGGAAAGGAGAAAGGTGTAAATTCAGAATTTCTGGATGTTTAGGAAGACTGAATGAATAATGCACAACAACAGTTAAATCACAAAAATAAAACAAATACTATACAGAATAAGTAAATGGCATTAAATGTCATATATAATGAAAACTGAAGCAGATTGATTCCTGTATAAGACTCGCATAAAAAAAATTACTGTAAAAATAAGAAAGAAAAACATCCCTAAAACAAAAGTACAACAATAAAAGAACATCTAAGAAAAAGTAGACATGGGTGTGTAGACACGCAGAACCACACAGCCAGTGAGCTAGATTTATACACAGGGCATATAAATAACAATTCCAGAGAAAAGACATACCCCAACAATATTTGCACTCAGCATGTCATGTCAGCATTTGCTGCTAGTTACTATGGTAATGGGCTTTCATGCTGTTGCTATGAAATTCACATTGTTGCTGCTAACTATTTAAGATCCTGTTTTGGAAGCCTGCTGAATGCCTGACAGAAGTTGATGCAAAGCAATAGTTGTTATTCTTTGTTTGTTTCCAGACTTCTGGCAGGGTAGTATTATGTCCTACTGATTGAAACAGCCATGTTCAACCCCTTAACACAAAAAACTCTCTACACTTTAGTGACAAGCATGAAGTGTGCTCACGCAGTGGATGGCTACAGAGGGCATAGCCTTCTCTCTCTCTCTCTCTCTCCCTATTTTATTAATTATTTATTTTCATTTATGGCAGCACATTTTACTAATCCAGTCTACGGTACTCAGAGTCTGGATTAAACAGGATCTCATAATAATAAAACAGGGATAATCTTAACATGAAACCTGGAAACAAGAGAATAAGCTTATATTAGTCTCTGGTTGAGAAGATAATCAGTCTCCTTATTTCATAAATAAACAAAATATTTTTGTCGGATGTAAATATTTATGTTAAGATTTAGGTATTAAACGGTGTAACTGTGCTACTGAACCCCAGTCATTAACGAATGGTTTTAAAGCCAACTTGCCCAACCTCCAGTACCACTATGCTTGTTAAATACTTGCTGTAGCTTTTTGCTTTACAGTAATAACTGATTTTGCAGTATATCGGAGTTAATATAATTTGGAATATATCATTTAAATTGATGCGTTTTCTGGGAAGAAAATCGCTTTGCCTTTTACATGTGTATGACTTCTTTATTAAAAGTTACAGAAAATAAATTAAGTAACATATACCTGCCGTTAAAAAGGTAGAAGTTCTGTTGCAACACAGATTGTTCTCAAGCACACTAAAAACAAACACACCTTGCTCTTCAGTCACTTCTAGGAAACTTTAAAGTTTTGCCATTTTCTCTACATCATTTGGGGATTTAAATTCTCGAACGCTAATATAAATGCGCACCTCCTTCCCCCAACACACGCGAGCGCATATGGAGCCCATATTAAACATTAGAAATGCTCCAATAAACGTGTTTAAATCGTTCAATTTTACAAAGACTATATAGAAGACGTTAGCTTTTCATAAAAGGTTCGATGGTGTTAATACAGCCAAATTATATGAAGAAAATCATATATTACACAGTACTGAGCAATACCAAGTTCTCATTCCAGTGCTTTGTACATCAGTTGCTTTATCTTAAGGTGGTAGGTGCCAACAAAATTGAGGAGCCGCTGCTAAGAAAGGCAACCGTGAATCTACCCATTCTAGGGTTACCACCTGTCCCACTTTGCAAGGGACAGTCCCTCTTAGGCAGTTGTGTATTGCAAAAAAAAAAATTGCAAATGTCCTGATATTTTTAAGACAAAATGTTTTCCTATATTTTTGTAATAGTTGCATAAAACATTTATTCTGTATCTGAAACATCTAAATGTTATAAGAAACAGAATAAGCAACTAAAATGCTACAAGAATAAGCTTTTAGTTAGGCAAAAAAGTGAAGTTCTGTCATTTGTATTGGTCGCGGGTATGTTTTCCCCTGCAAAATCTGATGATTGTATCAAAACTGTCCCGTCACACTTAGGGCATTTAAAAAAGTGGCAACCCTAAGGGTCCCATTCTTAACAAAATGTGCAACTGTATCCAAGATGTCATTAATCGGTACACTAGATGACGCGATTTTCTCACCTCCTCATCTAGCAGACCAGGGTGTCACACTGGAGGAATACATGTTCCAAATATTCCGCACTATAAATGTCGGCAGATATATTGGGGCTACTGTGTTGTAATTATCCTGACTTTCTAAGTGCATCTAGAAGTATAAATATTATTTTATTTACAGTGCAGATCGTTTTTCTTTGTTAGAAAGCATTTACTCTCGGTCAGACTGGCGCTGTTGTTATAATGCCTATTTTGCAATAATGCCATGATGACAGTGATGTAAGTTTTATGTAAATGGACCGATGCATTCTAGGAAAATGGTATTAGCATTTGTTATCAGTCCTACTTAGGAAACACCGGAACAAATGCTTGAAAACCAGCATGCATTTGTAAATAATTTACATATAGTCACTTACGCATTTTGAACAGTTTTCTTCCAAAAGGCAACTAGTTCTTCTTTCCCATGTTGAATAATCTTAATACTACAGATTTTAACTCATTATGGGGAATGTTTGTTATTCCGATTCTTAAAAATTCCACACTCTACGTTGGTCAACATTAAAATGGTTTGGCTCACAACCGTTGTTAAGATTGAAATAATGATAGTAATGCTGAAAACTTCTGACTCGCATTAATTCGACAAAACAACTATTTTGAGTTTGAAGGAACAGATAATAACCGTGATGTGAGCTTCCCAGTTGAAGTTGTTACTTAGTGTACCACATTTTACCATTTTGTTATTGTGATGACAATGTTTTCCACATTTCTGGGAAAGACAGCTGAGAGGTGCGGTAACATTAATGAGTGGACAGTATACATGGAAGGTAAAGTCTGCGCATGCACTGCCCCTTTAATTTACTGACTTATTTTCATTTTACCAAGTGTCCTTCTTAAATCCATCCGTCTTATCAATACCATTTCTGTAAAACGTGATGTGAACAAGAACATACACGTATTATATTTTAAAATAATCCATTATTTTGAATCGTTACGAATAGTGTGTCAGAAGGGGAACAATTGGTATATTTTATAAAGGAATTACACGCACAATTTGAGTTACTATTCTTACATGTGTTTGTTTATCTGTCTCAGCTTAACAATAATACAGCAGTTTAGTCTTCTTTGTAACTAAGTTAATACGTCATTGTTTCAACTTGAGTGCCTTGTCATAAATCGATAATCTAACACCTATAGCAAACCTGAATTATGTGAGGCCTACAGCATTGAACTGCATTTCAAATTAGGTACATCGCATGGTGCTGGTCATGGCTGAGAAAATGCCATCAGACCAGTCCACCGTCTGATTTAACAAACAACTTAAAAATATAATACATTAGTTGCTTTATCTGTGTATCTGGGTAGCCGAGGGGTTTGGAAAGAGCAAAAAAAAGAGCCCCTAGACTTGTGCGATGGGGTGATGTCTGTGTGTGCGTCTATACATCTCTATGCATTTGTGCGTGCATATGGAAAGGAAGTATTGAAGGGTCTCAGTGTCCGTACTTGGGTACATCTGATCAAACTGCTTTGTGAAAAACAACAGTAAAGAGAAGCAGTGATTCTCGTATTTTCTCTCTGACCTGTCACTTTGGACTTCTCAAATGTAAAAACCGTGACAAATCCAACGCAGTTTCTCTTTTTACCTTTAAACACATTTTAACACCTATTGCATAGAACGTGAGGCCTTGCAGACAGTTATTAGCTATGCAACCCAAAGTGCTTCGCATGCACCATGATGGATAAATAAAGTCTTACACAAGCTGGAAAAAGCAAGGTATTACGGTGTCACTCTTACTCGAAATTTAGTATGGGTAACTCAACCATATATCAATCACCACAAGCATAAAAAATGACATATACACACATCTATACATATAGATATATCTTAACCATTATACAGTTCAGCGAGGGTATATTCAAAAATATTTTTATGATTAGTGGAAGACACAAAACGTTAAAACTGACATAGCTGACAACCTTTACTCTTCCAGGTGTGGAACAGTGCATTTTAATATTTGGAAGAAGCGTGAAAAGTGAAAACATAACGCTCACAGCTTTTAGGGAGAAGCACTAGTCATCACGCTTAAAAAGCGTTTTCTTTATACATAATATTTAACAGTAGGTAACCATGCCAAGTAAGGGTATATAATGTAATGGGTTGAATCATTAAGATAAACTGATAGCAGAAGGAGGTACATCATTTAAAATGTATGCAGAAGGAAATAGGATGCTAGGAGTTATTTTTCTGAATTAAAGTATGATGACAATCTTAATAAGACTAAGCATTTTAAAAAACAAGTTCGCCGTGAAACTGTGTATTTTACGACGTTAAAGTCAGGTATAAATATGTACGAGAGCAGGACTGTAGTAGACCATCTCTCATTAGGAAGGATTTTTTTTTCCTGAGACACTGTTTTGAAAATGCTGGAAAGCCTTGGCCGCTTTGCAACCAACTTCAGTATAAATTATATTGCATGGTATATATAAAAATACACGATCGTATATAAGGTGACATTGCCGGTTGTGCGTTTTGTGTCAAAGAAAAATGCTTCGAATTTCCCTTTCTTTCCACTACCTAATAGTCTAAGAGTGAAAATGACAATGCCATTATGCCATTGCATATAGCTCTCAACTGCCCCTGATTCTGAGTCAGGTTTTAGTCTGTTCCTCTTAAAATTCTGTTCTGGAAAACTATTCAGGACTGCAGTCACTAAATAATGACATGCATTCCAATTTCAGATTTCATAATCTTTCAAAAATGCATAGAAATGAAAAGGCTGTTCGTTCTTGTAACATTCGAAATAGGTAAGAGTAGGGTGAAAATCTAGCCCTGATTTTGGGCCTTTGTTCCACATTATGTTTTCCCACCCCCACCCCTCTTACACTAAGAGGTTGAGAGCTAATATCTGCCTTCATAAGTGTTATATCTGTACCATTCCGGCCTTCAGATTTCATGAAAAGGGCTTTGATAGCGTGTTTCAATGTATTACTGTTTATTTTTGAAAAGAAAAAAAATGCCTAAAGAACAGTAAAATTGCATTAAAAATAACAAAAGCTATTAGCCCTTTGGGCAAATGCTTTGTAGAATATTTGGCATCTAGGGTTTTAGATACAGATAGTCATGATGGCTTCTAAAATTGTTGTCAGCAGTGCAAAACAGAAAAAAGGAGACCGGCTGCACTTCGCACATGGAAATGAATGAAGTGTAGAATAGCACATTAACGAAAAGGAAAGAATACTGTACACATACATTTTATATATATATATATATATATATATATATATATATATATATATATATATATATATAAAACGTGCGTATATTAACATGCATCAGACTTGCAGAAAGGTTCAAGCATGCTTCCACAATATACAGTACTGAGTACTTCATAGAATTACAGAGTTGTCTAAAAGCAAGGAAACTTTCACCCAAATGTATCAGCCACAGAGGTGCCAGTCTACTGCTCACTTTAGATTTGTTCTATTTATTATTATTATTGTTTATCTTGAACAAACGTGACTGCATTTTGTGAGGAAATTACTTTTAGACCATAATCGTTAGTGTTCCTGTTCAAGTGCGTAACAAACCACCAGAGAATACGTATATATGCATATCTCTCAACCTTCCATCTCCAAAACGAGGAACACTCGCCTTCATAATGTGGAACAATTGGGCAAAATGTGGAACACATACTAATGGCTTACTAACAACTTCAACTAGGAAGGTCATAGGATGGTTAAAATATGCTGGTTTTACTTTTAAAGAAGATCACTTAATGAATTAATATGATTCATTTCTATTTACCATGGATTTCACTTAAAAAAATTCCTAACACTGAATGTGTGACAGACTCTTTCAATGTGGTACTTTGAGGAACTTCGAGGAACATGAACTTTTTAAGACCCCAAATGAGGTACGTTCCTCGTAATGAGGTACACTTGAGAGGTATGTAATATATGTATATATGTGTGTGTATATATATATATATATATATATATATATATATATATATATATATATATATATCGACATTTTGTAAACACATCCGCAATTGTCATTTTATGATATACACACTGAAAACTTTAACAAACACTTAATCGCCTCTACAAGCCTAAATGACCTGGTTGCTGTTTCTAAAATGCATCGAAAATAAAACTTAAATAAAACGTTTATTTCCACTGTATGATAACACCATTCCATTTGTAATTAGACGGTTTCTTAAACAAGCAGATTGGTCTGATGGTACACAAACTCCACCACTGAAAGATTTTTGAGAAAGAATAGCAAGTATGTTAACTTTTGAACCTTGTACAATATTGCGTAGGCAGTGAAGTCATTTGAAAATGTACAACACATGAAGTTCAGTTAATCCAGACTACACGGCTACTACAGTGACTCTCTGTCAATGCTGTTGCTAATAAGTGCATCCATGAAAGATTTGGGGACTGTTTTGTATATTGTCAAGTAAACATTTATGCTGTACACCTTTTTATCCATACCGAAATGTAAAATATTTCTTAACCAATAGCTCTGCATGACAAAAATTAACTAAAAACGGAACTCAGCATGCCTTTCTTAGGTATACCAAGTAAAGAAACATATGTACATGAAGACAGAGTCATAATACAGCTGTAATAATATATCCTTATGCTATTTCGTTTTTGCAATCTATACCTGCACACTAGTAAGAGACAGTGCATCCCACATTATTTCTAGTTATAGCACATTGTCCTCTATCTTTCCCATAAACTGTGAGACACTAGACCATTTCTGAAAATACTGCCTTTTTCCCACTAAATACATTCCCGTCTTAAACGTTTACTTGCTAATTTTCCAACAAACAGTTGAAAATACGCACATTATTATTGTAAACGTTAACTTAAAATTACATTCTAGCTTTTCTTACCGGAGTCGTATAATAATGCAAAACATCTTAAGGGTTGTGCAATTACTTTGTGTGTGTTTCTAGTTCAATCACCCTGTCCCAAACTATTAAACAAGGTTCCTGAAATTTATAAGGAGGGTCTGACATTATAACATTCAAGCCAGTGGAATAACCACGTCTTAAATATCTGGAAAATGGTGGCATTCTCTGCTTACTGTTGGTAGTCCTGCTTGCAGTAGAGTTTCCTATCCCGGAAGTAGCAGCTGGTGGTGAGGGTCTGTCGACACACAGCGCATTGCAAACACTCTTCATGCCAGGAAGATTCGTTGACTCTCATTAAAAAGCGATCGGAGATGGGCCTCTGGCACCCTTCACATATAGCTTGATGCTGGCAATCAGTGCCTAGTGACAAAGGAAATAAAGCAAGAATAAGAAATAGTAATCTAGGAAATCTGCACTTTGTGAGCTATATATAAGTATGTACAAGCACACACGCACCCTATATACACACACACACACACACACATATATATATATATATATATATATATATATATATAGCTATATCTATGCACACACACTGCATCATCACTATCAACAGGAGACACACTACACTCCTGGTTTATTTACTCAGTAACAATGACTGTCAATGAACTTGTCTCTGACTAAACCTTAGAAAATATTAAGAACAGCTAGGCCTCTCAAAATGATGGGTTACCAATAACAGAGCTAGTGTCTGTGTGTTTTTTAACCCAGATACTTCAAATGCGCCTAGAGAAGTGCATCTCAGGAGCACCCTGACAGAACTTTTTCTTGGTGTTTGGGGAACTTAGGCCAAATTTATACAGGTATCCATCCCCCTCTCCACCTGAAGCTTGTATTGTATTTAACAGCTGGTGCCATTTATCTCCAAAATCCCTGTTCATCTTTAACACCTACACTATTTTGACTTCTTGGGAGAATACATTCAGTTTTCTTAAGTGTGTGTGTGTGTGGGGGGGGGCACTGAGAAACGTCAGAACATTATTTAATCTGTTCATCAACCAGCGTTGTGGAAGTTTGTTTCAAAACTTGACACAACCTCATCATACATAAGCATCTAACACTATTATGGTCATGTTACAATACATATACAAACCACACTAAACAATATGCACTGTATAAATACAGTGTTGTATATGAGGAATAGTTGTATTCCAATGTATCTGCATAATAACTGTAACATCTTTATGGGTATGCGTGATACTTTTTGAGCACTTAAACTACAATTGCGCTTTAAATAGTGTGCATTTTAATTGCTAAAGCCCTGTGTCACGTTATTTGTAACCAATCTAACCCTATTAGCTTACTGCCTTTCATAGATGTTGAAATTATAAGCACTCAAAGTAATACTAACTACTCAATGTGCATTATCAACTTTTTCTAAAAACTTAAATTAGCTACTGGTAACTACTTGGCAACTAAATGACAGTTTTCTACAATTTTCGCTAGCAGATAGGCCGCTAAGTGAAATGCATAAATACTATTTTATTTATTAGCCAGGGGAGGTTTACAGCTCATAGAAATACTTCAGCCCCTACAAGCTACAGGCCACTAATCCTGGTGGTTGAAAGTAACTGCCGAATATTGAGGCTGTATTATAAAACAATCATTGCACAATAAATTTATCATACGAGTGCCACATCCAGAAACTCTGAAAAAGTTTAGATCTCGAACACACACACACACACACACACACACACACACACACACACACACTTTAAGCAGCAGCAGCAAAACGGAGTATTGGAAAGGTAATTCCCGGTGAGCTCTGACATTTCCTGGCTCACGGTTTTGATTTTTTAACTCACCAAGTAACACCCCCAAAGTTGCTGGACCCGAGCGTAGTGCATGATCTTCCATTTTAATCCCGTTCAACATCTTTGAACGGTCCGGCTGTCCTCTGTTAAAACACCTTTCCAGGGATTCAGGACCTGTTGCAATGTCCATTGCTCCGAGTTCTTGAGTAAATAAGAAAATCGTGCAAAAAGAATGTTAACAGTGACTAGTCCCCTTGTAGCAAGAAGATAGAAGTCCACAGCAGAAAATGTAGCAGACAAGAACATGCAGCTGAAGCTGGATGGTCTCACTTGGGTTCACAGAAGCCTCTCCTGGTTAAAATCACTCCGTCCACGGAGACTTCGTGATTGTCTCTTGTCACCTGCTGCCCAACAGACACACAGTCTCAACTTAACAAAAACTGCAAAGTTGCAATCCCATCCAGAGGCCCTGGGAAGCACGGAGAAGTTTCACATGTAGTCCAAGCAGGCGAGAGCTCGTAGGACTTTAGGATGCATCTCCCGAAAATTACTGAGCCATGTAGAGGCGTTCCAGAGAGCAAGGACGAAGGCTAGCACTGGGGAGGGGAGTGCATGGATACCCTTTCTTACAGCCGCGTCACATCCACCCCCTACACTCTCTCTCTCATCTCCGCACGCCCAGT
>NC_056750.1:481089081-481219081 GCF_019279795.1 Protopterus annectens
AAGTAAATATGTAATTTTGCTAATATTAATATTTCATTTCAACAGATAACAGCAGATACCTGAATTAACGTTGATTGGACAGGCCTGAGATGTGAAATTGTTATTCCTCAATTTGCAAAAGGATTTATAAGTACTTGCTAGTGAGAGATAGAAAGAATAAACCAGAGTGTCTGTATCCATGGCAACAATACAAGAGGGTAAAGAGGTACGTTTGTCATTGTGTAAAATGTCATTACGTTGGCCAAACAAAAGGTAGAACGACTGCATCAGATATAAATAAATATAAATAGCGCGTGACAAATATGAATGCAACGTGTTTAGTTTTTTTTTGTAGATGTAAATTATAATGTTCATTGCTAACCACACACAAACCATTACTGGAAACTACAAAAAAAATGTCCAGCTGTGCATACAGTACGTAATTATGTTTGACCATTGCCAGAAATTTGACGCAAATCTGGAGAGCAGTTTGTATGTAGCTGAGGAGAGAGTACATAACAAAAAATACAGAACGGAAGAAAAGACAATCGGTGCATGTACATTATGAGTTTTATTTAAAAAAAAACTCTCAAGAATTGCATTACTATTTCTGAAGTAAAAAAAAGCTAGGTAGGGGACGAAGTGAGCAGACACGCAAACACAATGTCTTCACCAAAGTCTGTGAAACCAATGCTTTCTCATCACGATGTGAAAATTTGAACAATACTAACAAGTTTACAAATGCTCGCCTCTTATAACTAATATATGGTTCACGTTTTTCTTAAATTAAGCAGTAAATCAAACAATTTGTACTAAACAAGGTTACTTCTCAATGTAAGTGCATGTATATTATCAAGTGTCGTTATCGTCGTAGTAATTGTGAATTCTAGGTAGATGATTGTATTTCATTTTTCTCTTTCCAAATCAGAAAAAACTTCATAGTGCACATAGCGATAATTACGGGACCCTTGCGCTATTGTTAGATTAAGAAAATACGTTTAATTCAGAAAAAAAGGAAACATGGTTTGGGGTTAGATGATTAACATGCATGTTCTACAAGACAATAATCGTTTAACCGTAACAGTAGACTTTTCAACAAAACAGTGCAATAGTTAGTTGCCTTTTGTACAATTTGCTTCACATTGTCATTTAAAGACATTGCAAGTCTTACGGGACATGCTAACACCGTATTTCCATATGTGGCTATTTTTATTTATAGTAGTAAGGTTAGTTATACTTTTTTTTGGTTCGTCTGAATGATTATTTATTATTACCTGTTAGGCGAACTGTTCACTAGTTTATTCAAGACTAGGGCCAGAACGTGTGAAATATCTGCTGAAATTTAAGTTCGAAAATAGTACTCATAAAATAATAAATCCGTGTTACATTACACTTTAACACGAAAAGAAGGAGACAAAGGATACATATTTAGGCAAACAGCATTTGACTGTTTCAGCACTTTCCCAGCCACCCGCTCATAGAAGTAAGACAGCAGCAAATTCTGCAAGCTTTTCTAATCATGATCAATTAATTCATATTCATTAAATGCCAATGTTTTTGCTTCCGAATCCGAAATGCCACGTAATCTAGAAAGAAACGTCATAATATCTTAATTAACAAATACAACCGTTTTGTAGATATATTTGAATTTTATACAACTGCTGTATTTACTAGAGGTGTTTTCTTTGTTTGGCAGTCGAACATTATAATTGCACTCATTGTGATTGGAGTTTCCTTTAGTGTAATTATTTTCACTATTGGTATTAATGTCAGTACTGTTCACTGAGAGCTCGGATCGTGGCTGTAAAGGGACTTTTAGCCAGACCAGTTATTTGATTTAGAAATAATATATGTATGTCAATAATAGAAATAATAATAAAAAGTGAGTGTAGCGATACATTTTATATTTGTACACAAAACTTTAGTGCTGCTACATCAACAAACATTCAGACACATACATGTCCAGCAGTAAGACACGTTACCATCTAGAAGCACTTCTGTGTTGGTCTCTGTCATACATCTCAACTCTCCTTGATTTTGGCTAAGTTTTATTTCTGTCCCTCTTAATCCCCTCCCAAAACTGGTGACCTGTGGTAAAACAGTGGTGAATCACAATAAATAATATCAATAATTAAAATTATAAACTTCTTTTACTTCAGAAAGTGTATATTAATTCACATTTTCTTATTCTGTTAACGCCTCAAGTTGACAGTACTAATATTTTGAAAATATCCCTGATTGTCCATAATTACTTCTGAATTTGACCCTCAATTTGCCGAGATTTGTCCCTGATTCACCGAAAGCACTTGTTCTCAAAATCTTAATTAAAATGATTGAGTAAACATATGTGCATAATGCCGTGGTCATGCTTATCACTTTTTTCTCGTCTCAGTTCAAACCTCTCGACCTCTTAGCACAAAAAAATCTGGACAAAGCCTTACAGAAAGTGTGGGGGGGGGGGCAAAGGCCCAAAAATAGGGGCAGAGTTTAAATATCGCTCTTATAAACTTAAACAGTTTCTAGAATAACAGGATTTGTCTTAGTGTTCATTTTTCTGAAGGACATGAAGTCTGAAACCCAACTGCACGCCATTATTTAGTGACCTCAATCCTCGAATCATCCCAGTAATTTGCCAGAAAATTACAAATTTTCGGAGGGGCGAATCAAAAATATGGGGCAAAAATCTGGACATTCTGCAAAAAGTTGTACATTTGAGAGGTACAAAGCAGTTACTGACATAATGGTTGAGGAAAAGGTTCCACGTTCGCAGATTATTTGTACACCATAGTTTTATACATGCTGGATACTTGTCTACACCTGCAATTGTAGCCAGTATGCATATATAAACATCTGAACGAGCTCTAAATGCACGAGTCAGAAAGGAAGTTGGTCCCCTCGCGCTCCTTGCGTTGTCCTACTATAATCTGAAGCTGGGAACATTGTGTACCGTGCACTGGGCCACGCAAATCCACGTGCAGGGACACGTGCTGGGGCGCACACACCCCGAGATTAGTCCGCTATAATAGGTCCAACGTGTTTGTCGTGCCCATTGTCCTCTCACGTTTTTCCATACGTGGATAGCATTTACTGCTGCTTTAGTGTTACTGGCTTCAAACGCCCAATCTGTTGGGATAAATAAATCTAAATGTGTGAGATTAAAAATGACAAAATGGCAGTCTTAATACTACTATTACGAATATCTTTCTGGTGGTGAAGGCTTGCGGTACTGTTTTATTATTAAAAAGGCTTTGTAAACGCAGTATGCAGCATAACTAGTTTTAATTAATTTAAATAACACATTATATTCATATAGTCTAAATTGGATAATTTCCTTTTGGACATGCTGCTAAGAATACAGGTGTCCTAACAAATGTCATTTAACCTACATTTTTGGGATAAGCACTTTTTAATGATAAACGGTGGGAAGTGATTTTACCAGCTTTCCCACTGGTCATGTCCTCTTACCTCTTTTATATCCTCATCCTTTATCCAACCTTGCACCACTCCTGCACTCAATCTTACTACTAACTTGTATTTCTAATTTACATACAGGCATCCGCTGAATTTTGCACTGTATCTATCGCTGCGCCTCTCCCCTCACTCCTTTGTGCAAACCTGCATTCACCCCACAAGATAAAACCTGATGCATGCTTTTATAAATTTGCTCAACCGGCTGTCACCCCTCACTTAAAAAAAAAAAAACACATCACCGTTTTTAGCCCTAAAACAACTAAACTGGAAGGAACAATCACACGACATATCATAACACAACT
Organism: Protopterus annectens; assembly: GCF_019279795.1. Lineage (NCBI taxonomy): Eukaryota > Metazoa > Chordata > Ceratodontiformes > Protopteridae > Protopterus > Protopterus annectens. The sequence goes on from NC_056750.1 coordinate 481,092,834, forward strand.
CCTTGTAGTCCATAACCTCATCCATAGTGCTCCAAATTGTCTAATTTTATATATACTACCTTACAAAATTATTCACCAACTCAAGATCTACACCTAAGCGAAAATGTTCTATTAAGTACTGCCAAATCAAACAATACTGTAAGAGACTCGCGTTAAATACGTTTCAAAACTCTGAAATACCCTTTCATTCCGCCTAAGAATATAAACAAACTGAACACCTTTAAAGTAAAACTTAGTACCTAACTATGCATACTTAATACCAGGCTAATTTATTTTCATACCTGGTCACTGTAAAGCAGCCTACTAAATACCTATGCACTCAAACTGTAAATACACTGAAGTATATCAAATATAGTCTGGCCCCTCTAACTCCCCTTCTTATTATTGTCTATAGCAATATTTTATTTTTATCTCACATCCCTACAATTTAAATGTTGTCCTTTCTTAGAAATAGTAATATGTTAAGCTTACTGATTTAATTTTAATTTTATGAATATCAGTTACTGTCTCTATGGTAGTTTTCCTGTGTAGTGTATATTGAATGTATATGTTTCTGTATGTAACATTTTTTTAATTTAATGTTTGTAATGCAATAATCGTATCTGTAGAGCTTTTCTCCTGAGACCTCTCCTAAAAAGCAGTTACTGCAGAGGGTTGAGGGTATGCCTTGTAGTTTCTGCAGTAAGGGGTTTGACGCTCTAAGCATATTTAACCAGACATTGGTCCACCTCTGTAAATGGACAGTAGGTCGACTCAGTAAACAAACAGGTATGGATTACAGTTGTACATACATGGAATATCCCGGTTAACAAATGCCAATAAATAAATGCATGTTTGCTGCTTACTGTAAATTTCATCGTCACGTATTTTAACATTGAAATCACTGCTTTGTTTTTTAACTGTCTACTACATTTGCTGCACATTTGTTTCTTCCTATTAAATGTTCACATTTGTTGTAGCCCTTACGAATATGTTTAACCTCGGCTGTCCTAAAACTGGTCAATGGAGACCAGTCCACAACCCCAATAAACAAACATAAACACATTTATAATTTTAACAACATATATACAATGTTAAACACACATATAATGTTTTGTGTACATTTTTTTGCAAATAAACTTTTGTTGCTGTGTAAAACATATTTACATATAGATGCAACAAGTGTCGCTATGCCTTATGGTTCAGATCAGACCAATTCATCCATTTGGTTAACAAAATTAAATCAATCTGAATAAACTGGCTCGAACTTCATACAGACATGTGTAAATTAAGAGTTTACTAAATGTAAGTCAACATACATGCACATGTAACTAAACATAAATGTAAAACTCCCACATTGGAAAACATTCTATGATGTCATTCGAAATTGCGAAAATAACTGTCCGACAAAATATAGATTAATTTTGTATGCATTTTAGTTACTGGATTTCACTGCCAAATACGGACTAAAAGATGTAAACATTCGATGGTAGGTACTGTGCATGTCACATGACCATTAAACATAGCATAGCAGTGGTACAAATCACAATGTGCTTATTGCGCTTACGTTTTTGCGATAAGAATGTCTACCATACTGCACACTGTACAAAGCAGTAAAGCACTGTTTTAACAAACAAATAAATGCAGTTAGATTAAAAGGTGTCAATTTCGGCCACTGCAGCTTAGATGATCACCGAACCTTCCAGACATATTAGTTACCTTTCCATTTTCCCTCTTATTAGTAAAACGATTTTCTTTTTCTTTTTAGATTATACATTGACGGTGTACGGTGTAGTGAATAAACATTTACATCTCTTAAAAGTAGTAAACTGATTTTTTGCAGCAGCAACATATGAAACATTTATTTTCGTTTTGCTTTCTATATATTGGAATTCATCAAATGCTTAACTTTTTAGCGTCTTCACTTCCGGCTTATTTATTTACATATATGCATTTCTACCCAAATATATGAAGTGATTCCTTATTTACTTGTCTTTTGTTGATATCTGTAATTCTTTTTTTTTTTCTGAATCATCTGAAACTACTTTTAAATGTATTTGAAGACTTTTCCATGTGTAGTTCCCAGTCCAAAATAATAAACTTTAAAACTTTGACAACAAAACGTACATCAATCATGTGACGAATTCAGATGTTAAATCTACCAAAACATGAAATGTTAATAAATACGGTCATTTTTTTCAAAACCTGTACTAAAGCTGGTTTTATAGGTAACAGACAGGGTGATTATCAGTGTACGCATACAAATGCATCTAAAACATAATTTCTATTTACCATACTTCTGCTTTTTGGGGTGGGCATCGAACGCGTCTTTTTCAGATGGGACAGAATATTTGCAAAGGAAGGCAGTATAAACCAGAATGTCAGAACTGTATCTGTTAATTTACTCAGTTTATTTAAACACAGTTGTTTCTGTTATTTGTGAGAATTAAAAAACAGTACCGTAAAATGAGAACCAGTTCTAAACATGTGATGTTGATTTAATTTACTCTTTATTGGTTGTAGTTAATAGCGCTGGAGTTTGAAAGTAACGTTAACATTGCAACACAAGCGTACACCTTCTGACCTGCTAAAAAAAAAAAAGAAACACCTACCGTTGTCTCTCTCTCTCTCTCTCTCTCTCTGAGGCTCAAAACCCGTTGGCAGACATTTAAGTACCAAGAGTACTCTGAAAGCAAATTCCATTATTTGAACTATGTATTATTATTATTATTATTATTTAGTACTATACATAAAGTAGTCATTCTTTCTGATAGTGAAATGTATATTTCCAATCTTTAAAAAAATAAAAATAATAATAAACAGCATCCCCTTTTTGGCTGGAAGTCACCATAGCTTCTGAAGTTTGAAAGTAAGGCTCCTTCCCATATATGGTGTGGTGGAATCAGTACTGCATATTTAGGTTCATAGGTGTCTGCTAGGCTAATGACCACCAATGCCTAGTGGTGCAGTCCAACCCAGTTGTGTTCCAATGTATCATGGATGTTTATTAGGAGAATGTGTATTAATTAGGAAGTTTCTAGATGTTGTGGGGGTGTGGGTATGTTAATTTGGTAATTATTGTCTGCTTCTATAAAAAACAAAGGGGCCAGATCCAGGGAGAATTTCTGATTGCCCATCCATTGGTAGAGGTTACTCTTAAATATGGTTACAGATGGACTCTGTTTCACGTGGATGGGTGCCTGTTCCAGAATAACAGGATCCTCTGAGACACACATCTGTTTCACCAACATGTCTTATTTATGTCACAAGCAAAACTGAAATCCTTGGATCTAGTGGTTCTGACGCTGTTCATTTTGCAGATGTATAAAAAAGGTTAATCAGAGCTGAATCAGAGGATGCCTTGTTTGCTAGGCATACATCACCTCTCAGTAACTTGTAGGAGATCTAGTAGAGACAAAAGTATATAGTACAAATAACATTCTACATTTAAAAGCTTGACAGCACAGCAATGATGACAAAACCATGGATATCCTATACTCCGTCCAGGTGTCTGAGATCTTCCAGTTAACACAAGAATAACTGTAACCATGTCTGCTGCTGCTGTATTTCTTCATATAGCTACAATGTTAACATCCAGCTTGCTAGTTCTGAGATTCAAATCAAATTATTCATATAAAAACTGGATTGCAAGGTATTATATTCCATAATGGATGCATCGTTTTCTTCCTTCCTTCCTTTCTTTCCTTTTTTCAATTTATCATTCTTCCACCTTCCCTGATTTTTCTTTCCCTCTTCTTTCGCTCTGCTCCTTTCCTTTTTTTTCCTTTCATCAGTTTTACTTTCTTTTATTTTTCTTCCTCTTTTTTTCATTTGTCTTTCCTTTCATTCATCAATAGTTATCTTTTGCTTATTCCCATCCTTTCAATCATCATAATGCTTCAGTGCAGATTCTTTGTTATTCTTTGCCATATTTTAATCTTTGTTCACAAAAATGGAGTTGTTTTAATACAGCCTATACCTTACTCTTTAAATACATATGGCATATCGTTGACTTATTTATAGCAACAGGCAGTCCACGTTTTTTCCAAACAAAATTTTAGCGTATGTGTAAAGTGAAGAAATTGTGTCTCACACCTATTAATTATTCAGATTTTCACACAGTGTATGTATTTTTGCCTCATATTTTTGGTCTGTTCTTCATAAAATTTGTGGTATTCTAATAAATCATTGAAGATAGGAATCCAAAAGTAAAGACAATCATTTGAGTTTTAGACTTCATATCCTTCAGAAAATGCATGTTAATGCAAAACTTATTGTTGCAACTTTTAAGTTTACAAGAACAATATTTAAAATGTTATCACTGGTTTTGCACCCCCCCCCCATTATTTGTAGTTTTGTCCAGATTTCATGTGCTTTTAAGTGGCATGACTTGGCCTCTCTGAAGCAGTGTCAATGGGTCAAGAGGTAGCCTTCCCATATTATTCTATAATGATTGCTGATGCTGTTGTACTCCTGAGTGTGTTGTCCTTCAGATAGATGAGACATTAAATTGAGGCCCCATCCGCTTGAGCTGGTGGTCGCCCAGGTGGATATAAAAGATCCCATGGCAGGTATTGAAAAGATTAAGGGTTCTTTTAAAACATTATTTACAATACTGTTTACAAAATTACTTATTTACAGTTTATACAGTTTACAATTTTGCTTTCCTTTCTGTTACATATGAAATAGTTTTTGCATGTATGTCTGGAGCTTTTCTCCCCAGGCGTCCACTAAAAAAGGACATGTATTCAGTCAGACTATCTCGGTCAACAAATGTAAAATAAAATAAAATAAATAAATAAATAAAAATATCATAGAATCATAAATATTATAGTTTTTTATTATTATATTAAACATCCATCTTCAATATCCTGATTTGACCCCAATTCCTTTTTCCATAACCACCATCTAACTTTTCTTAAAGTTACTGCTAGTCCCAATTTACCATTAAACATGATTTCATTTATCCTTTCATTTCAAATGGTCCACACAACGCAAAGCAATCTTTTATCTGTTTTACTATAAATATTCCATATTTTTATGGCTCTAATATCCATGTGTAGTCATGTCCACATTTATTTCACTAACCTTCTTTATATTTTCAAATAATTTTTTCCCATAATTTTCCCTACAATTTTGCAACTCTTATACATTGTAAGAAAACATGTTATATAATTTAATCTTTACCACAATATATACCAACTATTTCATGATTTTTTAATATGGCATATTTCCCTTTACTTGTAATTTATTAATCTCCATAAAAAATCTTGACATTCTAATTGCTTATTATGCCATGTTTTCCCACTTTTATGGCTTTAACATTTTAATTCAGTAGCTCAGCCCAATGATTATCATAATTATGTTGTATCATGATATTTTTATACCACACTTTCCTCTCATTTTCTCCTTCATCAGTTTTATTTTCTATAAAATATTTTTTTTCTTGATAACTCATTTCTTTATCTGTATATACTTTTCTTCTTTTGAATTTTTAATATAACCCAATGCTGTCATATTTGTAGTTTAGTAAATTTACTAGTAATGTTTCATTTTTACCATCCATCCAAAATAAAACTGTACAAATTCAAAGAAGCAGCATAAACTGGATCAGATATTGAAACCCATATATATATATATATATATATATATATATATATATATATATATATTATACACACGGTTTCACTTTATAATCCCAAAATACTGAATTTCAGTATCTCAAGACTATAAAGCCAAAAGAACTCTAAAACCCAAAACCCCAAAAGCATGAAATTCAAAATCACGACTTTTCACATTCACACTCCACCACACAAACAAGCACACATACACCTTTCTCCCGACACTAAAACTAACACACAAACACGCACAAACCGAATTTCTAACTGATCTGTGTGTGCTTTAAAAAGTTTAAATTGCATTTGCCTTCTGCTTTTTACAGTTTTTGCACTTGTTTTATATCAATTTAAGTCGTTTTTGTATTGTATAACTGTTGTAGGCTGCACACTAAAGTACGCTAGCCTGTTTATAGCATTTACAGTGTTTTATGTGTGTTTTTCTGCAGTTTCCTGAAAAAAAAAATATTCTCTTTTCCCGCCTTTGCTGAACTAGATTAGTCCAGATTTCAGGTTTTGCTGAATTCCGGACTTGGTATAGTTTCCTGTGTTGCCCATATCCTTACTTGGATAGGGGGAAGCTTCTCTATTCACCAGTGAGAGTGGGGAGCTTTGAGCAGCCTATCTGTCCCTGGAGGAGTGGTCTCAGCCCTGAAACTAGTAGCTTATTGGCCGTTTTGGGTCAATTTCTATCTCTTTCAGTTTCCCTGCTTTAAAACCTGCATTTGCATGGTTTTGCGCAATTTTGCGCATAGCGCAGCATCGGGCAGCGCCGCTTAAATGGGTTTAAAGTATTCCCGGCTCCACAAAGTCTGATCTTCACTTTTTCCCTGAGAACTGTTCTAAATCTCAAAGTAAGCACTCTATTTTCATTCTAAAGCCCTGCACTTGCTCGTATAAGTAATCTTATAAGTAAGCACTAATAAATTAAAGCACTACACCCTCTTATACTCCCTTTAAGTACTTGGCTCCCTATTGGTCCTTTTTGATCAGTCAAAAAATAGTTCCTTATACTATTCTGGCATGTCCAAAAGTCATTTTTGGGTTTACTCTTCAGTCCAGCTGGTGAATCTGGGAATATTGAGGCAATGTTACAACTGCCTTATGTACACAGACCACCCTCTCCTCCTCCCAACAAGCTCAAATATATGTGAGAGATGCAACTATATAGCCAAACTGGAGGCTGATCTCTCTCAACCCAGTACTGACGCAGTCAGTCAGGAGGAGAAGGTAACCACACACACACCACAAATCCAGTCTCACATAGACCTATCGCAACAGCAAACCAAACACATAAACACACAAAAACATACTCGGAGGCTCTAAATAAAAATCTGCCCAAGCAGCAGAGACCTCCCAAGCAGACATCCAAGCAACCACTACCCCACAACAATACCCATGTATCACATAGTTCACAAAGTCAGTGTGCCACACAGTCACAGCCCTTAAGGCTAAACAACACACCTAATACACTTGTAATAGTTGACTGTATTGTCAGACACATGGACGTCCCACTCACCAGGCTGAACAAGGAGAAGGTCACTGTAAGCTGCCTGTAGGGGTGCCAGGATCCGCCACATAACACAAGCACTCAGGTCACTCCAAAACAAGTACAAATATGACTCCGTCATTGTCCATGCTGGTGTGAATGACCTGAGACGTACCTCCCTGGACTACATGAAAAAAGACATAGAGGAGCTCTCTGATCATGTAGCCCAGGTCAGTATGACCCTGACCTTGAGTAGCATCTTACCCTCACCAAGAATGATGCCACAGTATAAAGACAAAATGATCAATTTTAACAATTGGCTAAAGTATTGGTGTCATTCAAAGGGGATCCAGTGTCTGTCAGCCTGGGATGACATGCTCGACAAGCCACGTTGCCGCTTAGGGACGGCTTGCACCTGTCACCCCTGGGCTTTCGAATACTGGCTAAGGCTCTTGCCACCCCCATAGTGCCTTTTTTAGGCAAGGCTCAAAAGACAAACCCACCTCCATAGACAACACAAGGAAAAAGAAACTAAGGGTAATGCTGCTCAATGCCAGAAGTCTAAACCTCAAGATGCACGCACTCTAGGCTCTCCTCAGTATGCAGAATATCGATATCTGTGCAGTAACAGAAACCTGGTTCAAGGGTCCTGAGAGCACCCCAGCACTACCAGATTATACCTCATACCATGCTTTTCGGCCCCAAAACTCGGACCAAACCACAAAAGGAAGGGGAGTATCCATATTCATCAAAGATACCCACAGCTCCAGGTTAGTGGCACTGCATGAAGCACTGGAGACCATCCATGTGCAACTAACAGTGGGCAAAACTGCCTTTCAGTTTGTAGCCTGCTACAGACCACCCTCCCAAACTCAGGAACTCCACTCGACTTTCCTGAGAACACTGGAGAATATGAAGGTCTCTCCAAACACCATTATATTGGGTGACTTCAACTACCCACACATAGACTGGGAGCACTACTCAAGCCCCAACACCCTCACCCAATGGTTCCTAGAATTTATAAACTCAAATGCTATGGAACAACTGGTCATCACTCCCACAAGAGGGGAAAACATATTGGACCTGATCATCACCAACATGGGGACTCTATGTTCCATACCAGAGGTATACCCCTCATTGGTAAGATCTGACCATAAATTAATCTCACTGAACATCCATATCCTGTCCCCACCCCTAGCCAAGGAAACCATGGTGAAGAACTTCTCAAAAGCAAACTTCACACTTCTCAAAACCAAGGTGGAATCCTTCAAAGCCCCTGGGCCAGTGGAAAATACGTCCCAAACTGCAGAATCCTTTACAAACGCATTCTGTGTACACCTACAGGAATGCATGGATCATGCTATCCCAAATAAAACCAAGACTCACTCCTCCAAAGGCAGGAGACCTGTCTGGTGGACCCCAGCCATAAATAAGCTATACAACAGAAGGAGGAAGTTACTACATAATAGAGCAAAATCCCAAAAAGGGAAGGCATCTCTGATCAGTACTAGCAAGAAACTATGGTCCCTCATAAAATCATCTAAGGCCAGCTTTGAAAGAAAAATTGTACAAGATGCTAACGATAATCACAAGGCCTTCTTTAGTTATGTCAGGAACCTGGGTGGCAACTCCCAGATATGCTCTGAGTTAGTGCAAAACGACAAAAAATACACTGAACCCACAGACATTGCCAACATCCTGGCAGACAGGTTCAGTGCAAACTCCCCCCCCCCCCAAAAGAGCAAATGTCTATCCCAACAGAGTGTAGCCTCCCTGACATCACAGATGCACAGGTGAGAGCTGGCCTCTCCAAAGCAAAACACACAGCATCAATGGGACCGGACGGTGTCTCGGGCTGCGTCTTACATGAGCTTCAAGAAGAACTGAACCCTCACATAAAGTCACTGTTCAATCTCAGCCTTACTACAGGATATGTACCCAAGGAGTGGCATACAGCAACAGTGGTCTCACTCCACAAAGGTGGTGCCACAACGGACCCCAGAAACTATCACCCTATAAGCCTGACTAGCCTGGTCTGCAAAGCTATGGAGTGTATCATCATGAAACTCATAAACAAAGACATTGGGAGCCTCCAAACACTGGATCCTACCCAATTCAGCTTTGTTAAGGGCAGATCTTGCCTCTTGAACCTGGTCGACTTCTTTGAAACAGTCACCAAAGCCATAGATGAAGGTAGTCCACAACGCCTACCTGGACCTCGCAAAAGCCTTCAACACAATATCCCACTTGGGCATCATAAATAAGCTCACCATCTTAAATATCAACCCCTATGTCACAAGATGGGTTGCAAACTGGCTCAGAGATAGAACCCACATGGTCAGAATTGCAGGTGCCATGTCAGACTCTAAACCAGTTACAAGTGGCATCCCACAAGGCTCAGTCCTGGGACCTCTCTTGTTCGGTATATATTTCTCTGAGGTACAGGCTAACACGGGAGGACTATGGCTGACCAAGTTCACAGATGACTGCAAACTGGGTGCCATAATCGACTCACCGACTGACACAAGCATCCTCCAAAAGGGTCTCATAGAGACAGATACCTGGTGCCAGAGCCATGGCCTAAAGCTAAATGCCAAAAAGTGCATAGTCATCCTCTTTGGGAAAAACAAAGTGCCCACAAATTACCACATAGGTGGCAATCCATTAAGTACAGAAGAAGTAATTAGGGATTTGGGGACTCAAGCAGATAGAAATCTCTCCTTTGACAATCACGTTGCCAAAGTGGTTAGAAAGACCTTCTATATAGCCCACCTTATCATGAAAGGGTTCACATCTAGATCAAGAGAGGTCATTGTGCCCCTCTACTCATCACTCATCAGGCCCATAATTGAATACAATGCCCCACTTGGGATGTACCTTACCAGACACCTGTAGCAACTGGAAAGACCCCAAAAGTACCTCACCAAGAGGATCAAGGGACTCAAACAGATGTCCTACGCAGTTAGGCTAAAGAAACTCCAGCTCTACTCAGTTGCTTACCGCCTACTCAGAGGTGATCTGTGCCTGACGTATAAAGCCATGTCCAACCCAGAATTAATGGACATGCTCCACCTCAGGAAATCCAAATCCCTTAGAGCTACATGCTCCAGGGACTTAAACCTCAGCACAGAAATAAATAGGACATGCTGGAGGGACAGATTTATATCCCAGAGGCTCCCGTCACTCTGGAACAAAATCCCAATCCATGTTAGGCAGAGCCCCTCAATGACCCTCTTCAAGAGAAATCTTGACAAGTGGATGGGAGATCATAGGTTTACCCCTGGGATCTCTTCTGTGTCCCTACTAGACAGATGCACAGTAAACTAACCTTAAAAGGGCTATCTTCTGTGACCTACTATACAGAGGCACAGTCAACTAATCTAAAAGGGTGGCGAAAGCTAAACACACTCTAGCTAGGCTTATAAATGCCCTAGGGCAGATAGCCTAGTATCAACCTATGAACCTATGAAATTAAACACACGTGCGTACCCTACACACCCTCACTACTTATATATACTAACTCTGCAGTCACACTAAAACCACAAACACACAAAACCCACCACTACACATTGTACAGTCCCCTTGCACAAACACACATCACATACGTACAAATACCACCACTCTCAACACTTACATACTCGCAATCTTACCTACCTACCATAACCCACACCTGAAAACTCCAAACACATTCGCACACACTAAAATCCCTACCCAATCCCCTTACAAAAACATCACTTAGATAAATCTCCAGCTATATCCTCATACCACACTGCACATCATGAACACAGGCAATCCCACATCACATATGCACCACCACAACCACGGATTCAACATTTCCACATTCGGTCTTCTGCACTTTCACACAACTGCAGTTTTGACACTTTGACTCGAGCAACTGCATTTCAATATTTCAGTTGTTCGAGATTCTAAAGTGTAACTATAGATATATATATATATATATATATATATATATATATATATATATATATATATATATATATATATATAAATTTAAGTATACTGCTGCATAAATCTTTGTACATAAAATCTTCATTTAACTTTCATTCATAACTTTTAGAAGTGTCTTTTCTGCTAATATGTAAAATTTATATACAGTTAGTATCCTATTCCATCTGGTTCTGAAACTGACTGTAAATTAACTTATCCAAGTACCTTATCTAATTCATATAAGGAAATTTAATTTTCCAATTCTTTGTTTTCTTGTTTTTTTTTTTAATTTTTAATGTCATTCTTTTTTGTACTTTCTATCTTGAAACTTTTTTTTTACAAAATTTACTTGAAGTTCATAATTCTTACCTCACCTTTATAATCTTAAATTTCTCTCATTATACTGGTATTCTCTTTAACTATGCTACTCAGATAAGTTGACACTGCTTTTCTTTTACCTTGTAACTAATATCTTTGATTAAATAAAACTTTAATTTTCTCTTGATTCTTTCATAAATTCTCTACTCTGTCACATAATATTCACCATCATTTATTTATAAAAATTTTAAAGCAGCCATACACATCCTTTTATATTTTTTCCACTTTTCTTATATCTCACTGCCATTCTAAAACATTTTTTATATTTTTCTTTAAAAGCTGTCCACCAGTCGGATCAGTTTTTATAACATACTCTAATGGAAATGTGATCTTTCCATAACTGCATACTTACTTACTTTCCATTTTTATCCCATAACTTCTCATTTATTCTTTTTATTCCTTTTAATAATCTGATATAATTTTTATTTTTTGTATTTCTATCAAAATGGCTGAGTGATCCGAAAAGCCTATTGCAAATGTCTCTCCCATAGATATCTTCAAACCTTGTGATATAATAAAATAATCTACTTCCGTCTTATATACTCCTGTATTATATGTCCATAAATTATTATTCCAAATCTTTAAATTGCCATATTTTATAACTTCAAAAAATAATCTTAACATGATTTTGTCTCTTCTTCTTTTTCCCTCTCAAATCACAATTAAAATCTCTCATTAATATTATATTCATATTAATTATTACACAATTCAGAATTTTATGAAATAACTTTTCCCTTTTTTACTTGTATCATGGACATGCACTGCTGTAATTCTATATACCTGATTATGCCATCTGAGATATACAATAGTTAATCTTCCTATCATTACCAATGTTATATTCAATATTTGCACTGACTTTCTACAAAGTACAACTATGCCTGAACATAATTCTTTTCCTAGGTTCCATATGTTCTCCCCTCCCCAAGTTTCTTTGTTGTAATCTCTCTTCTTGTGTCAAAAATATTAAATTTTTCAATATTATTACATCAACATCACACTTATTTCACCAATTTAGGATGCCTATTCTTCTACTTATATTTTTTAATGCTATTTACATTTACTGAAAGACCTCTAAAACTGACATTACGTCTATCTTGTAGTTTACCAGTAATTATGCACATTTGAAATATGTATATAAATTTGAATGATTTATCTAATTTGCATTATTGATGTCCTTTTTCCCTTTTACAATTATCCCTTTAAGATTTCCTTTTGTGTCTCTTACTCTTTTGCCAATATAATTATTTTTACCTTTCACTTTTTTCCAGTTTTTATCTTCATCATCACTTCTTTCAAAACCTTCTTCTGTACTATCTTTTGTTTCATTTTTGTCTTTATCCTTATCTTTATTTTCACCCTGATGTTGCTTCTCTAATTCCTCTTTATCTTTTATTGGTAGTGTTTCTTCTCTCTGTATGCCGTCCTCACTTTTGTTTTCTTCTTCTTCATCATCCTTTTTCTCTCTAGACTAAAATCCATCCATAAATGCCCAGTTTTGCTAAATGTATAACATTTCATTTCCCATGTTTTTGCAGTATGACCCATTTTTCCACAAACATAACATTTCCTCACATTATCAGCACATTAATGGAGCAGCAATGGGTACTGTGATGGCACCCAGCTATGTCAGTTTATTTATGAGTGGATGGGGAAAAGCCAATATTTATTCCAATAATTTTTTTAAGAATTTGTTTTATTCAAGCATTTTATTGAAGATAATTTTTGATATGGAAAGGGAAGTTGACTTCATTTATTTATTTGTTTGTTTGTTTGGAGGATTTTATAAACAATATCAGTAACTATTTAAGATTTACATCTAGATTTGATAAACAATAAGCTACATTTTCTAGATGTAGTGGTATATAAAAACTCAGTGAAATTGGCCACCAAGATTTTTAAAAAGGAAATCAAGGTCATGCTTATTTTTAATTCAATAGCATGCATCCAAGGAAAACTAAGTTAAATATAATTAAGGGACAACTTAATAGGATAGGATAAATATGTTGACTGATAATGATTCTGATTTTATTTGTGAAGGGAAGGCATTATGCAATAATCTTCTAAAAAGAGGGTACCCCAGTGATGATGTAAGAAAAGAATTTGATGAAAGTATAAGAGTTAGAAGTAAAAACATTATGCCTAAACAAAAATAAATCAGTCACTACACTACTGCCATGCAGGTATTGAGCAGTGTAGATGAGAAAGAAACAAAAAAGTTATACTGAACAACTAGAATATATTAAGTAGTTTCCCAGATGTTAAAAAAGTTGTGGGTGATAAACCTATTTTTGTTAATAAAAAAGAAAAAGTTTAAAAATTTATTTTAAGCCACGTTGAGTGTTCCTAAGAGAGTTTTATCTAGAACAGGGATGTTTAGATATTACAACTGCAATTTTTTTTCTTATTTGTATGCAGGGGTACTGAAATAAGAAGTAATTATTTTATGGTTAGGCTTAAAGGTAGATATTCGTGTAAATCCAAATATGTTGTTTACTTGATTATATGTACCACATGTAAATGTTATTATGTCGGCAGAACTATAAGGGAGCTTAATTTAAGAATTTGTGAGCATTTATATGCTATTGAGACCAAAAGAAGCAATAATGCAATTAGTAAGCATTTTAGTAATAGTGACTGTAAAGCTGATTTTAAAGTTATTGTTTTAGATCATGTAACAAATTTTAATGTTTTATTTAACTGAAGAAAAACTTGATTGGAGGGAGGATGTATGGCAGGTTAGATTAGATGCATGCTACTCTCCTCGGCTTAATGACAAAGAAAAATTTTAAAGTGTTCTTAAAGAGGAAAATAGTCAAACATTAATTGTATAATTACATTTCAATTAATTGTATAATTAAGTTTAAATTAAGAGAGTTATGTATTTAAGTTCCTTTTGTTTCAAGTTTCATTTGGTCTGAAGAAGTCTCTGTTATGAGATGAAAGTGCTTACTGAATGTTTTATTGAGTTGTTGGAATCATTTTTTATTTATTTTATGAGACTTTTTTTCTTATTTCTTCACATTATAGTTACTTATCAAATGATCATCTTTTCCACAGGGAAAACATGTTTTTGGATGTCCCCAGTATTTTACAGCACCACTGTTTCTCTCTGCATTTATCATATTAGGGATATAAGCAATTTTTTTTCTTTCTCATTTGCAGTACAATATGACAGTCCAATCCACCAGTCTATAATTATCTTTTATCATACACTTTGCTAATGTTCATAACTTCTTTGCAAAGTTTGCCTAAATGTCTCTTTAAAATCCCTTTATCAATTTCAGTTTGAACTTAAACATGTCTTTTCTTTTTTGTTTTTCTGTCAAATGCTGTAACCACATAAAAATTCCATGGATTACAGTTCTTTTTTTTCAAATGTCAAAAATGTTTCTTTATCAATAAGAATAAAAGCTCTTACCTCATGAGCCTTCATTCCAAGTGGGAGTATTAAATTATCCCAAATGTCATACCTGTCCATTTCATTTTCATCATTGTTCTGAATTCTTACCATGAATTTCCTTTGCTTGTTGACATTTTCTTTTCATGCAGTTTCCTTAACAGTCTTGCATATGATTTATTTTCCTGGCAATCTTCTCTTAAAATGGTTTCTGATTCCTCTCATTGGATTTTGTCCATAATTTTACCCCATGAAACATCTCTTTCACTCTACAGCTCACTCTGTAACAACAATTCACCCAAAATATCATCCTGTAACCCTCCCATCCGCAGGGTTTCAATAATACATCAATCGTTGTTTTGAACATTTGATTCCAATTAAACAAGCAATTTTTACTGAAATAGCTCCTTAGAATCTTGTAGAGCCTTAGACACTGCACAAGCATTCATCTCTGTGCTATCTGCCATCTTGGATCTCCTTGAGTGCTATTCTTCTAGCTGTCACTGTGCTAGGATTGGAACAAACACTTTCCTAATGAGTAGGGGAAGACCCCTGATGCCCTGGCAAAAGTTCCCCTATTAATAGTAGTATAAAACCTTGAGTCTCCTGTAAAAAGCAGCTACTGACATAGTGTGACTTACCTAAGGATAAATAAATAAGCATTCAGCTATTTAGATGGCATTATTAGTCCTAATGTGTGTCCCCTTTGAATGTTAGGAGTTTTCTCTTAAAGTTGCTTTCATTAGTTTATCATTCTGTGATCCCTAATTTACAAATGTGATGTGAGCATCCTGACCTTTTCCCCAAAAGCGGTTTTTCCCATGTTGCAGAAATACAGACTTAACAGTGAATTCAGCATGCACTGTACTAGTCCACGAACCCTATTTACATTCTATTAAATACTTTACCAATCAACATGTAATTCAAATAAAGAGAGGCAGACTAGATATCTAAAAGTGATATCATTGATGATTAGAGGCTTTTCCTATGTGTTTATGACTATACAGTTGGATAAACATCAGTGTTTAATAGACAAACTATTTTTAAGTGTATTTTTCACATTGACTTGCATGGACAGGTACACATACATGCACATACACAAGTACAGACACAGAGAAAACAACATGGATATGAAATTATTTTCTAGCTGTTTTTACTAACTGGACAGAGAGCCAGGTTTAAAATATTTGCTACATTACATAAGTTCATAGGTTCATATGTGTGTACTAGGCCAACAGCTCTGGAGCCTTTACAAGCCTAGCCCATAGAGGTGCCCTGACATCATGCTGCCATTAGTTCCCGGTGCCTCTATCAAGTAGACCCACTGGAGTGATCCCCGGGGTGAACTTTCTATTTCCCATCCACTCATCAATATTTCTCTTGAAAAGGGCCAGTGAGGTCCTCTGCTTGACATGTATGGGAAGTCTATTCCAGAGCATGGGGTAGTCTCTGGGTTAGGAACCTGTCCCTCCACCATGTTCTGGAGCATGTGGTGTGGAGGGATTGGGATTTCTTTAGGTGTAATATTTCTAACTTGGCTGGGTCAGACATGGCTTTGTAAGTCAAACAGAGATCACCTCTTAATAGATGATATTAGACAGAGAAAAACTGGAGTGTTTTGAGTCTGTCCATGTAGAGCATGTGTTTAAGGCCTAGGATCCTCTTTGTGAGGTACTTTTGTGGCCTTTCCAGGTGTTGCAGGTGTCTAGTGAGGTACATGCTAAATGGGGCATTATACTCGATTGGCCTAATAAGAGAAGAGTAGAGACAGATAATGACCTCTTTCTTCCTGGATGCAAAACCCTTGGTAATGAGATGTGCCACATAGAAGGACTTTCTGACCACAGTGGCAATGTGGTGGCCAAAGGAGAGGTTGCTGTCAACCTGTGTCCCCAGATCTCTTATAGCGTCTTCAGTAATCAGTTGGCTACCATCAATGTGGTAATTAGTGGGAACTGAAATTTTCCCAAAGGGAATGATGACACACTTTTTGGCATTAATCTTAAGGCCATGGCTTTGACACCAGTCTTTGGTCTCAATGAGACCTTTCTGTAGGATGTCTACATCACTTGGGGAGTTAATAATGACTCCCAGCTTGCAATTGTCAGTGAACGTGGTTAACCAGAGTCCCTCTGTGTTGGCTTGGACTTCTGAGAAGTAGATGCCAAACAGGAGAGGACCCAGGACTAATCCCTGTGGGACTCCACTCATGACTGGTTGGCAGTGTGACTTGGAGTCTGCTATTTTCACACTGTGGGTTCTATCTGTGAGCCAATTTGCAACCCATAAAGATTCAGTTATTCCTATTCTGTTGATGACATAAGTTGCAGATTTAGGCTTGGATTCCTAAAGGGATGCAGGGGTATAATAAAAAGATGTACACAGACTTCTATCCCAAGGCTAGTGACAGATGTGGAAAATTAGTGGTGCATTTCAAGGTGCTTCCACTGGGAAAGTATTGCTGTTCCATCACACACCAGCCCTTGGAAAATCTGTGGCTCCTCATGCATTCATATTAAAACACATTGACTCTGCACCATCACATATCAGCATTGGTCAATGTTACAATGTTCTACACTAATGCAGCAGAGTGCAGTGCCTGAATGTTCAGATGTTACAGCTTCCTGTAAGCCAGTCATTTATTTACTTGTTTTTAGGAGGTTTGTTAACAGTAATAATATTAGCAATGTCAAAGGGCATTGTTGCATGTGCTTGAAATATGTGTATGTTTGTAAGCAGGATAAGCAGATCTATCCTTCTGGTGTCATTAAAAGGGGATCCAATATCTGACAGCCTGGGAATACATGATCAACAGACCACGGTGCTTGCCAGAGATAGCCTGCATCTGTCTCCCTTGGGCTTCAGGCTTCTGGAAAAGGCTCTTGCATACCCCATAGTGCCTTTTTTAGCCAATGCCATTAGGTCAAAATTACCAACATGAAAATTTCATCAAAGAGCAAATTAAAGGTCATCCTGTAAAATACTAGTAGTCTAAACATGAAACTGCACTCATTGCAAGCATTCTTAACCGTGGAAGATGCTGAAATTTGTGCAGTCACAGAAACTTGGCTCAAAGTTGTGGAGAGCACCCCAGCCGTACCAGGTTACTCATCTTATCATACATTCAGACCCCAAACTGTGGGCAGCAAAGCAAAAGGAGGTGGAGCTGCAATATAATTTAAAGACATACATACCTCCAGGCTGGTCAAACAGTTTAATGCACAGGAGGCACTCCATGTGTAGTTAACTGTTGACAAGACTGCTATTTCAAATCATAGCTAGGTACAGGCCCCCAGCTTTGACTCAAGATGCCCACTTCACCTATCTGGACCACTTCAAATCTATCAAGAGTCAACCCTTTACCCTGATTCTGGGTGCCTTTAACTATCCAACCATATACTGAAAGAACTACTCATGCTAAAACACAAATCCCAGAGATTTCTTGATTTCGTCAATACAAATGCCTTACGCCCCCACAAAAGGCAATAATATCTTAAACTTGGTATTAACTAACATGAGTAACCACTGCAGCTTCCATACAGTGTTATCCTCCCTGGTAAGATCCGACAACAATGTGGTCACTTTCGAAGTCACCATCTACACTGACTTCCCTCCCCCTCAACTAGGATCAAACAAAAAACTTCTCCAAAGCTGATTACAATCTCCTGAGGGAAGGTATAATTAGTTTCACAGCCCCCTCCCCCTCCATAGGAACTGGCACATATGTTTAAACCTACACCAAAGTCCTATACAAGCATTTATATAGCTGCATGGAATCAAAATACCCAATAGGACAAAATCCTCCTCCTCAAGGAAGAGTAAACCTGTCTGGTGGACATCTGCAATAACTAAACTCCAAAATTAAAGGAAAAAAAATTGCTGTCCAGGATCAAGAAGGAGCAGGTGCCTAATCGGAAGCAATCTCTCATTAGCCTGAACAAGCAAATAAGACCACTAGTAAAATCCTCCAAAGCAAACTTCAAGTCCAAACTGGCCACATCTACTGAAGAGAATCATAAGACCTTCTTCACATATGTCCAGAATCTCAAAGGAAACCCTCAGATCTGCTAAAAACTGGTGGCCAAGGGCACCACATACACAAACGCCTTAGATATAGCCAACCTGTTGTCAGACAGGTTCAGTGAAAACTTTACCCCTCTGTCCCCCCATCAGTAAAGCAGGACATCCACAGTACCTGCCCCCTTCTGTTTATCTCTAGGGAGCAAGTCATCACTGCCCTCTCACAGGCAAACAATACAGCCTCCATGGGACCCGATAACAACCCAGGCTGCGTCCTACATGAACTCAGACAGGAACTTGCACCGCCATTAGGCACCCTATTCAACCAAAGCCTGAGTACTGGCTTCATCCCAGCTGAGTGGAGGACAGCCACTGTCATCCCTTTGCACAAAGGTGGCATGTCCACCTATCCAGGAAATTATAGGCCCATCAGCCTACCTAGCTTGATTTGAAAGGCCAAGGAATGGATTATCATGAACCTCATTAACAAGGAAACTGGCAACCTCCAAACACTCGATCCCACACATTTTGGTTTCATCAAGGGGAGGTCATGCCTATTAAATCTGGTCAACCTCTTTGAGATAGTCACTAAAGCCATGGATGAGGGGAAGGTGGTGCACACCACCTACCTTGACATGGCCAAAGCATTCGATACTATTCCCCACTCGGGTATAATAGATAAACTCTCTCAACTAGGCATCAATCTGTATGTTACCAGATGGGTAGCAAACTGGCTCACTGATAAAACCCACCTAGTTAAAATATGGGACGCCACCTCAAGCAGTAGACCCGTAATGAGAGTTGTACCCCAGGGATCAGTCTTGGAGCCTCTGTTGTTTGGGATAAAGTTTTCTGAGGTAGCGGTCAAAACCAGTGGGCTATGGCTGACAAAGTTTGCAGATGACTGCAAGCTGAGGCTGTTATCAATTCCCCTAGTGATGTGGACATCTTCCCAGAGGGTCTCACCCAAACAAATGACTGGTGCCAGAAACATGGCATCAAACTGAATTTCAAAAAAATGTATCATCATCCCCTTTGGGGAAAGTGATGCCTCCACAAATTATCACATTAATAACAAGGTCCTAAGCACACAATCAGTTGTGAGGAACTTGGGCACCCAGGCTGATAACAAACTGACTTTTGACCACCATGTTGCCTCCATTAGTAAGGGTATCTCATCCAAGGACAAGGAGGTCATAACATCCCTGTATTCTTCCCTTATAAGGCCCATTATTGAGTACAATGTCCCTTTTGGCATGTACCTCACAAAGCACATGCAGTTGCTAGAGAGACCACAGAGGTTCCTCAACAGGAGAATGCAGGGCCTCAAACATCTACCCTACACAGACAGGCTAAAAGTCCTGTCCCTCTACTTAGTCTCCTACAGACTCCTCAGAGGTGACCTCTGTCTGGCATTAAAAGCAATCTCAGACCCCACCTTGATGGGACTGCTGAATATCTGCAAGTCAAGCTCCACTCGATTAACCTGCACACCTGACCTCAGCCTGATTTGTGACATCAATAGGGCTTCTTGGTGGGACAGATTTGTGTCCCAGAGACTCCCCCATCTGTGGAATAGACTCCCTCTCCATGTAAAGCAGAGGTAGCTCATTAACCCTTTCTAAGAGCAACCTGGATAACTAGATGGGAAACAGAAAATACACCCCTGGGGGTCCACCTGTGTCCCTGGTGGACAGGGGCATAGGGTGCTGACTTGTCAGAACATGGGCTAAATTCTTGTCTAGGCATGTAAGGGCCTCAGGGCTAATAGCCTAGTAACTTCCTATGATCCTATGGTCATAACCTGGACCAGGAGTATTTTTACCAGCAAGAAATAAAGAAAGTGAAATATGCAGTAATAAATACAGTTACAAGGTTGGATGTATAAGGTTATAAAAACAACTGGTATCAGAACAGTTAACAGCATTTTATATGTTAATGGCCCACGTCATATGCATATAGTACCAATGAGGAGGTGGGGGCAGGAAGCAGATTTAATAGCAGGAACATCAGAAGGCTGTGGGCTTTACTCCCACACTTTGCATTTGGATTGGCATTTCAGTACTTGCACTGCAGTGCAGTGCAGCATTGGTGAGTCTTGCCATCCTTTGAATGAGACATTAAAAGGGATTCTTATCTTCCTGAACTGGTAGCAGATGAAATGGATGCTTAAGATCCCACAGAACTTTCTTTCTATCAGTTTATGAACACTTTTCAGCTATAACTAGGGACACAAAGTCAAGGGTGAATATGTAAACTACGTAGAGTAGCCAGTCAGCCAGCATGCTTCTAGGGTGCATCCGGGAACCTGAATATGTGTCAACAATGCACACAGGAGGAACATGCAAACATCACGCAGTGTTCAGAGATCAGGTTTGAACCTAGGCACTGGAGCATATATGAGGCAGAAATCTTATTACTAAGCTATTGTGCTGCTTATCAAAAGAAAAGGGGGAGTTTTTTTTACTAGACTAAAGAAATATAAGATACACAATACAGTAATTAAACAAGGCTAAAAAAAAAAAGAATGAAAATAAAAGTATTATCCAGGACTAAAAAAAAAAAAAACATACACTCCGCAAATAACACAAATAATGTCATCTATAAACATGAATGAGAAACTCACTCCTGGTCTGCATCCCCCTACGCAACAACATGCTGTGATTTAGTAACTTGCACCAAACAAAAAATCTTGAAAAGTAACTTTTAAATATGTTTGCCCTTTGAGAGGCAGAATGCAACCATCAAGTTTGTTAGATATATCACTTAATTTGTGTCTTTTGGCTTTTCTTGGTTAGGGGTCGCCACAGCGGAACTCAGGTCCGCTAATGATTGGTAGTTGATTTTTACATGCCGAGATACCAGCCCTGACGCACAACCTTCAACAAAGGTACACCCATTCACGCATGTCTCCACGCAGAAGACGCTCTAGCTGAGAATCGAACCAGACAGCGTCTTACTGTGAGGTGACAACGCTACCGCAGCACCACCTTAATAACTAGAGAAATTGACAAGCAAACATGCATGAAATTCACCCAGACTCTGCTCCACTTAGCTGTATCCCATTATCGTGACATGTAGTACTAACTAGTCTCACTTTTGCAAGTTACTTGAAAATATTCATACAGTTTTAACTTTAACATACAAAGATTAAAAAAAAAAGTAATTAGGTGAGCTACAAAACATCTTCATCTCCTCCTTTTTCTTCAGGTTATTCTGGACCCATATTTTAAAAAGAAAATTCAGTCCACATCCAACAAATAATCTGGGAGTAAAACCATATTAATCAGTTTCAGGAAATTCCATTTATGCAGTGCTGCCTTCCCATCCCATAAGTCATTTACAAAAATGATGGAAACATTCATCATGTCTTCTCCTACACTAACAGCCCTCAACCCCCCCAAAAAAAATCCATAATACTTATCTAAGAAAAAAAAAAAGCTTTATTCAGAATAATGCAGTTCCACACAATTCCACAAAGTAATATATGGCTAACCCCTCATTTAATACAGAATAAATAAAATACACACTTGAATTTAACATACTCAAGTCTTTGACACTAACCTTCAGTTTTAAGACAGTTCTTTTTACAGAGTTCAGCCAGCAACTCAAAATCAGCCAGAAGAAAATATATAACCACATCTCCAAGTTCTTTGGCCAGTGGAGAAACCCCTCTCCAAAAATAACAAAATGCACAAAAAAAAGCTTTCACAATCATACACCGCACTCATATTTTTCATTATAGTTGTATTTGACTACAACCAAATTAACTTCTCAAGGGCTTCCAGTTTCTTTCTCCAGTTCTCCCTCAGTTTTCAGACCTTTCCAAAAAAACTATCCTATCCCTAGCATTCTTCTTCTAGCTTTCCAAAGTAAAAAAAATAAATAAATAAATGCTGCACTGTGCCTGCCTGGTATTACAGATTCAGCCATCCTTCCATCCATCCATCCATCCATCCATCCATCCATCCATCCATCCAACCAACCATCCATCCATCCATCCATCCATCCATTCATCAATCCATAACTCCTTTTTCCCATTTTTCTCATTGGGTTGGGGTGTCACTTCAACAGTGACATTTCAGTATTTTCCATGATCATTTATAAAACAATTTTTATACTAATGACAAATTCAAAACAATGAATAAACATTTCTAGATGAAGTGAAAAAAGTCATTAATGTAAGTGTAAACCTTGTCAGTCATGGTACCCCTCACATCAGCACATGCTGCCTGCCACTCATAAGTAATTAAAATGGCTAAAATATACATTTCACAACTATAAACAAATGGGACTGGGGGGTATGGATACCAAATTCATTTGGAAAAAATGTGCTAATCTCATACTCAACAAACTCATGCTGCAAGTATGTGCATTGTTGTCTTTTATTTATAGGGTCACACCCCATTCAATACCCACATTGAGCATATATTTTATTAAGGCATTACATGCCGCCTTACCAAGAGATGAACTCTTGTACATATCACCACCCTAAATAGCCATTACCACTTCTCAAGCAAAAATTTGTCCTAATCATCTGCTTCACAACAGGTATATGCATACTCCATCTGCAAAATAACTCTATTGTATATGTAATTATCTTTTCTATAAATTCAAAACCCAGAAAGTAGACTCATTAGAATGACCTGCTTCCATTATTTATTTTGAAGCAATGCTGTCTTGACGTCTCAGAAAGGCAAACAAAATGCTTATTTTTGCTACTAGGAAAACAGCACTATTACAGCATGGTCAGAGCTCTCTTTCATTAATATTCTTTATCCATCACTTATCGTGTGCTCTTACTGCTGAAGCTCCCTCCAGTCACACATATAATTTGTCTTTGGAAGTTCAGTAACTGTTGAAGTACAACCATTTCCTTTGCATATTGTGCATAGAGATTCTTGACCACAGATACTTAAAAAATCATTATACCCAAACATCAACCTTAACCACCTCTCACTATCCTAAAACTGGAGGTGAAAACTTAATCTTAAAGGTTTTATGGTTGATTAAGTCTGACAATGAATGCAAACTTGGTTCAATCACAAACTCCCCAGAGGACACCAATATCATCCAAGAGGACCTGTCCTGAACAAATAGCTGGTGTCTAAATAATGAACTAAAATTAGATGCAAAGAAGTATGTAATCATATATTTCAGCAGGCATAATTCCCTTTGTAACTGTCACATTAACAACAACCCCCTGAAAACTGATCATGTAGTTAGGGATCTGAGAACCTATGTTGACAGTGATCTACCTTTTGTTGACCATGTAGCCACTGTTATGAGGAAGTCCTTTTTCATTGCACATCATATATCTAAAGGTGTTGCATAGAGATCCAGGAATGTAATCACTCTGCTGTATCTGCCACTCTTTAGACTGATTGTTGAGTATAATGTTTCTCTTGTATGTATCTGTTAAAACACTTGTCACAACTGAAATGACCACAATACTTTCCCACTAATAAAAAACAATCAAGGGACTGAATTGTAAAAACTACACAGACTATATCAAAAGCCATGTCCCTCTTCTCAATATCATACCGGCTACTGATAGGTGACCTCTGTCACATGCATAAAGCTTCAGCAGACCCTTTTCTGTCAGACGTATTACACATTCACAAGTCCAATGGCATCATAAACACCCACTCAAAGGGATCTCAAACTGTTTCAAAAAATAAATAGAACACGTTGAAGGTTTATATCACAGAGAATACCACTTCTATGGAACCATCTTCCACTCCACATAAGGTAAATATGGAACTGCCTTCCATTCCACATAAAGCAAAGTACTTTTTAACTCTATTCAAACATAATTTGGATGAATGGATGGGTGAACACAAATTCACCACATGTTTAGCACTCCTGTCCACATAGACAGGGGAAACATGTAACTGTCCCAATATATCCTTGTTTGGCCCATCTCTGAGTTATTTGTATACAAAATATAAGGACCAAAAACTTCCATGGCAATGTAAGGCTAGGCTTTTTAAGATCATCACTGATCAATACCCTAGTAATCAACTTACTACCAGAAAGATCAAAAGACCACATCTTACAATTCCAACATACTATTAGAAAGATCAAAAGTAGTTGTCATTTAAACTAAAAAAACCTTCAGCATAATGGAGTAGCTCTGGGTTACAAAGAGCATTATTTTTCCAATAATCAGCTGCCTATACTCATCTACAGAAACTCACTTCTTACCTCAATTCCTAAAAGTGCATGATCAAATGGGTCTTTATTAAATCACTGAATGTTTAAAAAAGTGAACGCTGATTTATCAACCCCTTGTAAGTGAAAGCTTTCAATCCCGAACATTTAGAACAGCAATTTTTTTCCAAGGGGAAAAAAAAATCGCTGTTCCACAAAAAAAAATAAATAAATATATATATATATATATATATATATATATATATATATATATATATATAAATAAATAAAAAATTTAAAACATTACATAAAGTGGGGGGCTTTGCCCCCACACCCCCTGATGTGGGGGGCTGTGCCCCCCACACCTCCCCTACTTAAATATACAAACTCCGAGATCACACTACAGTGATGAAATGGCAAAGTAACAGAGGCGGCCAAGCGATTTCTTTCCCAGGGAAAGAAATCGCTTATATGCCGTTTCGCTATTTTGCCATTTCATGCTTTCAAGTTCGATCAAGACGCATTCGAAGGAATGGGTCTTCGGTTATATAATAGGAACCCGATCAGACAATACATTTAGAAACATTGTTGCATAGTCATCAAATTCTGAGGCAAAATGACACAAACAATATCTGCACCCAACCCTACCCTCATGAAACTAAAATCTCCCAAAAGTTGCATCCAAAATAAACCTGCATGCCAGACAACAGCCACAATAAATTAATTCATAATATCCTCCAAGAAAAATTTCAGAAAAGCTCAAGTGATGTCCCCAAGCTGCTTAATGATCAGTATCAAGAAAGAGTTCAAACTTACTTCACAACGCAACCTTCTTCAACCCCCTACCAAGAGCATAAATAGCACCTGCTCTACAAAATGCCATGCTTTTATGAACTACATCCAAAAAACTCATCCCTACCAAGCCAGAGATCATAGCTTCATTGCAGATTCAACATATTTAATAAGTACCTGAACAGGAGTCCTGTCCAACAGAGAAGACAACTTTCTTTGGCTATAGCTTCTTTCTCAAATATGTGCACCCCGGAAGCATCAGAGAAACAGACAGCAATGTGACATTTAAATCATCTAATAAAACAAACCCAAACAAGCCTTATGATATTTCCAACTCTGTACACTTTTAACATTCGGAGAAGAAAAAACCTTCTTAGTTTTCCTTCTCCTTTTTACCCCACTTTCATATTACTAATTCTCCTCCTCCTTATCTAATCAAAAAAAAAAAAAACCTCTATCATGAGGAAACCATACTGACACATTTTCCTCCTCATGACCCCATCCCCACCTCAGAATAAAGTGCGTTAATTATAACATTCCAAACCTCTTTCCAGGGCTTAAGCATTTTTTATCGGGATTTTGTCTGCATGCTCTAGTTACGCACTCATGTAGTCTGAGGAACAGCAAGGAAGGACAAGGCCTACCATTAATGCATCATGTAGTCTGAGGAAGAGCAAGGAAGGACAAGGCCTACCATTAATGCATCAAAGTCCAACATGTTCCCCTTCCCCCCTCACATGGGTTTGCATTTCTTATAAACCTTCTAAAACAACTTCATGTCTGCAGATGCCTTTTTCCTGAAAATCTTACAAGATGCATTTGGTTAAATAGAAATTTAAAGTTCTTCAGATATGTATCATTCAGTCCCCAGCCTGTGATAAATGGGGTCTATATTAGAACACTGAAGTTTTAAAACATCGAATGTTCTAATATCAACCCCAAAACAGCGAACGCTGAAAATAGTGAAGCTGCAGAACACCGAATTTTTTTCCTAGGGAAAGAATTCAGTTGGCCATTTCTGTGGCTTTGCTATTTTCAGCACTGTGGTGGAAAGATATAGGTCGGGTTCAGGTAAGTGTGCGATTACGCGGATGTTAGGGTTAGGGCGCAGGTTAGATGAGTTAGGGTTAGGGTGCGAGTGAGGTGAGTGTGCGATAGTGCAGACATTAGGGTTAGGGTGTGGTAGGTGAGTTAGGGTTAGGGCATGGGTCAGGTGAGTGTGCGATAGTGACGGACCTTAGGGTTAGGGTTTGGTTAAGGTAAGTGGATAGATAGTAGTGTATGTACACTTTAGTGTAGGGTAGATGTAGGATTTTAAGTGTATGTGTGTGGATTGCTGTTTTTTGGGTGTGCTTGTGTTGTGGTGTTCAAGATTTTGAGCTCTCACTTAAAAGGGGTCGATGAATTTATGTTCGCTTTTCTAAGCATTCACTAATTCAATATAGACCCGATAAATGCAGATTTGAACTCATCTTATCTACAGTTATATCATTTTCTTAGTGATGTATCTCTCTATCTCTTACATACACACGCAAACACACACACACACACACACACACACACACACACACACACACACACACACACACACATACACACACACACCCACTAGTCAAAGCATTATTTTAAAAATCATTTGATCTGCTGAAATTCATCTTCATTAAAAATGCTTTGTGGGATATAAGATAAACAATGACTGGGGATACTGCCTCTGGTAGTAATTACTTTTGAAAATATAGATAAGTTATAGGGAAACTTTTGATGCCACTAAGACTACTACCATTTGTTTTAAATTTTCATTGAGAAAATCAGTCTCTTCCTTAGAAAAACAAATTATGTAAAATGTTGCCCCATTGCCACTACATTAAGTCAATTCCCCCAAAATATATAAGCTGTCTGATGTAACACTCCAGATAAAAATTGAATTATTTGTGTAATGCTGGTAAAATACAGTACTATTTTCCAAATTTCTTTAGAGGCAAATTGAATCATTTTCTTCTACTAATCTCTATGCAGACCAGCATAGGATGGTCTTAGGAAAGTGCCCCTGAACATTACCTTAGTTTCCATGAACTAGTTCCTACTAAGCACTCACAGCACATAATGCCCTTAACGAATAAAATATATTTATCTTATTTCTGTGTGCTTATAATAAAAGTTTTTAAATAACCTATTATTACTGGTACAATATCTCCAACATTTTTGTGAGACAGGCAGCACAAATACTGGCTGAAAGTTATGAGGATCTATCACCATCGTTTTTAGGTACAGATGAAGCAGGAGTCATTTTAGGTACCATGGAACAGAATATATACTTGTCTAACCTATTACTGCTATTAGAAATATGGGAACACAGTTTTTAGCAATTTAGACAACAGCTCATAAGCACCTGCAGATCTGCCATGAGACCAACCTTCTTCCTCTTGCAATAAAAATGTTCCTTTTAGTTACAAAGACATATTGTTATATGTGTATCACCCCTGCATAACAAAGAGTCATTATTGTCAGTTGAGAAAGCAAGAAACTTTGGCCCTATTTGCGAATAAATTAAAGAACATATGTTTAGAAAAGCTACGTATACATGCTTCTGTGATGATGGTTACAAAACCATAATAGCTTATGTCACATTTGCCTCTGATACTGAGCAATGATTCCGTAAGGAACATCTATTGGCTATTGTGTTTTAGTTTGATACTTATTATTTTACTCTTGAAATTGTAAATATATTGTGCTAGCTTTTTTGCATGTTTTATATTACTAAATTAATTATATACTGTGCATACCATTGTTAAATACTACATCGTTCTGGAACACATTGTTTGTTTTAGCCTGTTTTGTCTCTATAAACTGGCTGACAATAGTTCAGTGGCCAATCCACGTACCCAGTTATTAAACTAAAGTAAATAAAATAAACATAATCAGAAGTTTCCACTCATGGAACAGTATGATTTGCATTAGTACACACTATCCCCAAAGACTCATATCCATCTTTTGAGAAGTACAGTTTTGTGTTTTATAGTCTAGAAACTTAACAACCCCCTCTGATCTCATCTTCAATTCAGCACTATGACTAGTGCATTGCTATCAGCTTGAATAGTTTGAAAGATTGCAAAGCCTGAGCAGTGCTGTTGTGAATCCATATCCGGCCACTGAAGTAAGGTCCATGGATAAGAAGTTCATGCCAGTCTCCACTGTAGCTTCATGCAAGGCCAGTATGAAGATTCCAGTAAGCTGAGTGATTGAGAATGAGGGAGTACAAGCTTATAATATGTACAGTAAGTATATTCTATTTTGTAAAGCTCTGATTCTATAGTACTAGATACATTTATTGCTAACTGGTCAGTGTGTTTCCCTAACGTTTAGTGTGATGTACTGATGTAGAATCCTGGATCATTTCCAACTGAAACTCATTTGGTATTACCCGAATATAGAAGCTGCAGCTATTATTAAAGTGTCATGTCAGTATTTGCAATAATTTTGGTTTTTCTGACATTTTATTAGTAGACGTGAACAAGTGGGATCTGATGGTGCTTTTAATGATTATAATTTGTCAGATATAATGTTCCCAAACACGTTTTTTCTCTTATCATTTCCAAGTTCAGCCAGCCATTGTTTAAGGAGTCAGTCCATCTCAGGTGCTTGGATATCACAGTACATCTTTGAAATAAACATAACCAGTTGGAAACAGAGTAAGATTTTACACTTATTAAAAAAAAGTTAAAGTATGGTACATCTTTTGTGATTAGATATACATTGTTGCAGAAAACTTCCTGTCATCAAGATAGTCTTCAAGCAAGATTTTCTGCCTGTTTCATCAGTAAATAGCTTGAAACTAGCTCATGGTCTATTTTAATACTTTCCAGTTTGTCAGTTATTTTAAGTTGTTTGTCCATAGAGAAGAAACCAGCTGAAAGAATGATTGGTAGCCCTCTCTCTATATTTATTCTTTTATAGACTTGTCTATGGAGATCTTTGTCTAGTATTGTGAGCTATGAAGGAAACATACCTTTATAACTATTTCTTTGCAGAATCAATGGCTCCTCAAATGCCAAGTTAGACGAACCAAATCTTCATCACTATATACATATAAGATGTATTGGTGTGATAGGCTAAAATCCCAGTCAATCCTTCACATCTGGAGGAAAAAATCCATTATATGTCAAACAGAGTAGCACCATTGCTACCTTCAAGGTAAACCTAGATAACTGGATAGGGAGTCTAAATTTCTTGTAAAGTCTAACACAAGTGTTGCACTCCTTGAGGCTGGAGGGAGCCTTTGATATAGGTTATTGATTAGGCTTGTAATGGTCTACAGGCTAATTGCCTAGTACTTACCTGCAAACTTCTATTTTTTTCTGAACAGGAGAAAAACAAAATGGCAACAAGATTCAGGAATTATGGAGAACCTGGAATTATAAGGTCATTTATTCAACATTTGCTGTTCATAAGGGCACATCATCCTACAATTATTATAATTGCTTTATGCTACTGAACCAAAGAATAGAGGTAATGAGAGTGAACTTGGTGAGATGCAAGATTCGTTAGTAAAAGAGAGAGACATCTGAGGTAAAATAAATGATGAAATAAGGGAAGACTATTAACAGAAGAAAACACAACATTATCAAAAGCAATATATAATATTTATATATGTGTGTGTGTAAAGCAGAGGATGTATATTAATACACAGTTAAAAGAATTAGCTGAGGAAATTAATGTGAGTGCATAAGTCACAGCTGAGAAGTACAGTTGTGTTGTAGCATGTATAGATATATAATGGAGCCATGTGAACATTAACAGAGATGAAAAAATAGCTTGATGTTGTTTGCACAATTACAAATTCAAGAATCTTGTAGTTGGTGTGGTTACAAACATAAAAGGAGCCATTGTCCTATTTTAAAAATATATTGCAAAATTTCTGCTAAAGAAAGACACCTTGCAAAGATATGTGAAAGTAAAAACAAGCATGTAAAATGAATGTGTGCATTTCAGACAAATAAAAATTAGCTGTTTGTGAATTCTGTTTTAGTGAAAATATTTGATATATGAAGTCTGAAAATGCACCAGTAGCACTAAGACAAGAATGCAAGCCATACTTTTTAAAAGAAAAGATTAGAATTAATAGAGGCAGACTATTGAATTTAAACAAGACAGAGGTGTAGAATATAATATTTTGTCTGATGTAAAAACACTGGGATTCAGAAATATTGAACTGTTAGCAGATCTACTACTTATACATTATGTCAGCATTACAAAACTTACACCACAATTGCCTCACAATATTTTAAATTATGTCAGCATCATGAAGCTCATGCCATAATTGCCTCACAGTATTTCACATGTCAGCATGAAAAGGTCACAACACAATTACCTCACAATATTTTATATTATCTCAGCATCACAAAGCTCACACCACAATTGCCTCTCAGTATTTCACATTATGTCAGCATAAGAAAGCTCACACCACAATTGTCTCATAATATGTCTTCAGTTACGACAGCTGAAGTACACAAATGTTGAATACATATGCACTTAGACATATACAGTTTAAAGGCAAACATTTCCTATACTGAAAAATTAATGAAAGTGTTTCTCGCCAACTTCCCTGCTCAGGTCAGCATTACTTTGCAAGATTTTCCAATTAGTAATAATGACTTTCTTAATACAGGTAGAAACTATAAAGCATTTCACATACATAGTGATAATACTCATTTTTAACGTGTAACTTCCTGTACCAGTACTGTAATCTACACCTTTCAACAACAGTGGACATTTGATTTCCACTCTTTTAATACTGTTCTTATTATAATAGTTAGTAAATGAACTACAGTATTGTTATTACAAAATGAAATTTATGTACTTACCGTAATGTTAGAGTTGATTGATCCTTGTTCATGCACTGTATTAAGTAGACTAGTTGCAAGAGGCACCTCTTCTCAGCATCTTTTGGAATCTCCTGCAAGCTCAAGCTTTTCACCTGTTTCTCATCTTGCATACCTATGCTGACACCCTACAGATTAGTTTAGTCATTTAAACAGTTTTAAGTAGTAACCTAGTAGTTCAGTGACTTAAAACCTCCATCACTAGCAAGCAATAAGGATTTACATTTGTGTAACTATATGAAGATAAGAAGGGATAATGCATCCCCATGTGGGCAAACTATACCTCTCAACTACTAACCACATGAAATCTGTACAAAGCCAAAAATAATGGACAGACAAAATAAAAAAAATCAGGGGCAGGTTTTAAAATTTGTTTTGTAAACTTAGAAAGTTGATAGCAAAACAAGTATTGTGTTGGCATGCATTTTCCGAAGGATATTATGTCTGAAATTTAAATGTACATCATGATTTGTTGACTTCAGTCCACAATAATTTACTAGATTACCTCAAATTTTATGAGGCACAGACCAAAATATGAGGCAAAAATCTTGGCAGTGGGTGAAAATCTGGATAGTCGAGAGGTATGGGATATAGTGATGACGTCTTGATTTTCTTACAGGTAGGTGTGAAGGTGACAATTTGATAGGAGGAAGGACAGTGTAGCACAGTGTAGAAACAATTAACCAAATATTTCATTATGGTAAGTATATAATTTCTGCATCTGAGCTGATGCAGTCTGGACACAGTAATAATTTGAGCATGTCCTCTCTCAATAAAATTCCTCATAGAATATCTACCTGATAATGAACTGGATCTGTATATTGCATCTAATTATCTAATTTATAATGGCTTGCAAATGTACATAAGGAGGTCTAGATAGCCGATGCAAAAATATCATCTACTGACAGATTCTTGAAATAAGCAAAAGTTGTTGCAATTGCTTTTGTGGAATGGGCTCTTGATTTAAATAATATTTTTTTGGGCTAGATGTATAGAGGTACAGGGGGCAGTAGGAAAGCCACCTAGACAATGTGACCTTTGTAGCCTTGTTTTACAATGTATTTAGGGTGAAGCACATAAACAGCTGATGGTCTTG
Source organism: Protopterus annectens (assembly GCF_019279795.1). Classification (NCBI taxonomy): domain Eukaryota; kingdom Metazoa; phylum Chordata; order Ceratodontiformes; family Protopteridae; genus Protopterus; species Protopterus annectens. The sequence continues at coordinate 481,125,580 of NC_056750.1, forward strand.
TCTTATTTGGTCTGTGCAATCTAAGTAAAAAATGAATGCTCTGTGTACATCCAAGATGTGTTTCATTGTTTCAAAGGTTTCATCATTTTTCCTCTCTGTGGTGGTATTTCTTGTAATTTGAATTCTCCCCTGTATGAGTATCAAGGAAAGAACACCAAGATATTTATTGTTTGGCTAAGAATAAATTCTGATGTTACTTTAGGCATGGAGGCTGGATTAGTTCTAAGATCCACTCTGTCTTTATGAAAAAGAATATAGAGGAATTTTCAGGACAATGCATGTAATTCTGAAACTATTTTGGATGAAGTAATGCCAAATAAGTATAAGGTTTTTCAGGAAAGGAACTTCAAATTTGCCTTTACTGCTGGTTCAGCTGGTGTAGAGACCACTTTTTTTGAGTACAATGTTGAGATTCCATGGAAGTGCTGACTCTTTTTATGGTGGCCTAGATAATAATACTCCTCTCAGGAATGATTTATGAACCTCTCTGAGATGCCAGAGATGAATTACTGAAACCCTGATGGTGGGCAAAAATTGCTGCAAGGTGAACTTCAGTTGTTGAAAAAGTAAAACCTTTATCAAAGGCTTCTGATAAGAAAGGGAGAACTGTTGGGATCGGGGCCACATAGGTATCCAATCTCTGCTGAGGGGCCCACAAGGAAAATTTGTGCTGCTTACCTTTACACAGTTTTCCGGTTGAAGGATTTTCTGATGCTGCTTAGAGTAGGACTATTCTTGGAGGGTATGTTGGATCCCTAGCCATTAACAGAAGTGGATAAACCATGCAGTTAGCTTGAAGGATTGAATGTCCAGGTGAGGCCTGCTGGCTGGATAAGATAGGACTCCTAGATGGGGTCCAGAAGAAGGGGTCCTCCATATCTGATGAGGATAAAATGGTTCTATGAGTATGACATTGACCTCACAAAGCTTGGCATTCTGAATGAACTTCAGCATAAGGTGCAAAAGAGGAAATGTGCAGAGGAGACCTGGAGAGCAAGGATGGATGAGAACATCTCTGGGAGTCTGGCCCTATAGAACAATTAAAGGAAATAAGTTGCTGCAATTATCACTGGAGGATAAAGCAAAGTGATGATAAGAATGCTTTTAAGCAAGCAGAGAAGCATCCCTAGAGCAAACTAGCTTAGATACTATTCATAAGGCATTGGAAGGTATATGCTCAATTTGCCCATTAGAGTATTAACTTTCTTGGGATGTGCATTGCCACAAGAAGCACTATGAATTGATCCCATTCCCATATAATCCTTGGTTCCTGACAGCGGAGTTAGGACTTGGCTCCCCCTTGCTTGCTGATGTTCCAAACAACAGCCATGTTGTTAGAGTGTACAGCTATTACTCTCTGTGGTAGATGGTTCTTAAATACCTACAGTGCCACGATGGCCTGGATCTCCAGGATAGTGTTGTATAGTCCAGCCTCCAGTTGTGTCCATATTCCCCTAACAGTCTGTGTCAGGCATTGCCACCCCACCTCAAGAGAAGGGCTAACTGTGGTGACTGTGGCTGTTTGGGAACGTAGGAGGAATGGAGGAAGAAAGATCCAGCCACTGTTGATGATTGCTGTAGTACCTGTAAATTCAATTTTTTGAGATGTGTCACCATGTAACTGTGCCTACTGTACTCAACATCCATTATAGTACTCTCATGGAATATCTGATGAAAGACAACATCCACATGGTTTCTGATGTTTAGCCTAGAATCCTTATCACAAGGCTGCTTTTGTCGTGACTTGGTGTAATATAAATACTGTCACTGCTTCTTGTATAGAGGGTATCCTATCTGATGGAAAGCTTGTAAATTATTAGACTAGCATCTAGGCATGATCTGATGAATGTCAATGCCTGAGTTAGCTCCAGATATGATTTAGGTAGATGTATACTCCTACAGACATGCATAACTGGAGCAAATAATCCCATGCCTTTGAAAATGACAGCCTGTCGAGTTGGTGGCTATTTGTTAGTCATCTAAATAAGGAAAGATTTGATCCCCAGTAGCTTGAGATGCTTTGCTACTGCCTCCAAACACTTTATAAATGCCATGGGGGTTAGGGTGAGTCTTAGTTTAAATGTTCAGAAAGTACACTCTTCATACCAGGGTTTCACACCTGCCATGTCTTCAGCCAAGATGGCATCTGTGGTCATGTATCCAAATTTTCTAGAGACCATATTAGCTCTAGACAGATTCCCAGAGACCCACAAATGGAACTAATACAGCTTCAAACCACAGTAAGGAAGACCATCAGCTTATAGGACATCCTCTATATCACCTGACAATCTTGTAACAGACTCCCAAAAGTACTTGATAAACTCTCTATAAACAAGAACTCCATTATTTTGGGAGACACTGATTGCTAATCAATAAACTGTAGCACCTATACCTCAAGTATAAGAAATGCCCAAACAATCTTAGATTTCATAAACAAATGCACCCAGGTCCAGATTGTTAACAAGCCCTAGCAGAAGGCATAATATTCTTGAGTTAGACCTTACAAATACAGGTTCGTCATCAACTATTCCTCATGTTATCCTCTTCCCCGGTCAGATTGGTTCACAAACTAATGGCTTTCACCATTAAAACCTCCAGACAGCAATATCTCAGAACTGAGGGAATACAAATGGAGAACTCTCATAAAAGTCTATGATGAAGTTTCAGAATTCACTTGGCAGCATGACCTCAGACATTGACAGAGCAGGTAGCTTCATAAAGGAGTTCTATGCTCACTTAGATAAACAATTAGAACAGGTAGTATCAACCAGATCTAAATATAATGGGAAGTTTAAAAGCAGACCACCCTTATTTTCAACCAACATAAATAACCTCTACAACAAAAGAGTCTTTAGAGTATACCCCTCCCCCCCCATACACACACACACAATTAAGGACAACATCAGGAAATTGAGTCAAAACATGAACAATTTTTATTAGTACTACTAGTAAGGCAGCAGAGTAACTTAAGTTAGCATCTGAAGCTAAGGACAAATACAAATCTTTCTTTAGTCATATTAGAAAACTAAGAAATGATGCCCAATATTACTCTGAATTTATTCAGAATGACACCACCTTCTCTAAACCATTAGATACTACCAGCATACTAACAAGCTTTACATCTCCATTCCCAGAGCTTTCAGATCCCCCATCAAAACCAAAGACTATGTACTAAAGGTGCTCTCCCAAGGCTAAACATATTTCCTTCATAGGACCTGATAATATATCTGGCTATCTAATATACAGTATTACATAAACCCCGGAACTGCTCCACAAGTTATTTAACTTGATCTTGGCCACTAGCTTCATCCCTGAGGTTAAGTGCAGAGCAGAAGTGATGCCACTCCAAAAGGAGCCCCCACCATTGACTAACAGGAGTTATATGTCTATCAGCTTGATTAGTCTATTTGTAAAGCCATGTAAAACATTATGTCTGACCTGACAAACTATAACACTAAACATTTCATCAGACTAAATCTGCAGCAGTTTAACTTTGTCATAGCTAATGAATCTAGTTAGAGTCTTTTAAAGAGTAGCATAAACTATTGACAGTGATAATGCTATCCACATGGCATACCTTGACTTGGCCAAGGCTTTTGACACAGTACCCTCTGTTAGCAGAATTAGCAAGCTAAATGTATTGCAGTAGACCCCTACATGGTAAGATGGCTATCAAACTGGCTAAAGGACAGAATCCACATGGATCAGGTAGCAGATGGCCCCTCAAAAAATATGAAGGTAACCAGTCCAGCAGGGTTCAGTACTAGGACCATTTTTTGTTTGGTACTTAATTTTTTTTCTCTAGACAATGTACCACCAACACCAGTGAAGGACCAAATCTGTGGATAACTTTTTTTATTGCAGATCATGTAGATGTGTGTATGTTTGATGATGATTCAACAATTTGCTTTGGAAGCATGTATTTCATTAGCAGGTGAGGTTAAAGATAGTGAGTTTCCCAGCCTTAATAGATATATTTGTGTCTGTTGAATTTGTTTTAACAAGGCATTATTTATTTCTCATGTAAAAATAATTACAATCCTCTTGTAGAAAGTCAACAAACCATACAATATAACAAAAAGTGCATGGTCAAACGAAAAACTTGTAAAAACACAAAAAAACAATGCCACTATCAGAAAACACCAAAAGTAAATTAGTGTAAACCTTCTTTAATCAACACTTTCGTCAACAAGACTTCATCAGAAATATAAAAAACATACATACAACACACTTTAAATATCCTAGGCATAATTAAAACACAATTGAATTATCCACTTAAACCAATTAAATATTATACAATTAAAAAAGCACAATTGATGGTCAACTAAATTCACCTTTTGACATAAACTCTACGGTTCTTTAAAAACATTTGATATTAATCACATCGTTTAGACCTGGTGTTTTGTCAGCCCTCAAATTAATTTGCCATTTGGTCTCCCTTTGTTCCAAATAATTTTTTAAAATTGCCCCCTCTTAAACTTAATTTTCCTTGTTCTAAAACAGAAAATAAAAACTTGTTGAATTCAATGCATTCCATAATTATTTAATGTTTGTTATGGTGCTTGATAGCTGCTTTTACCAAAGTTGAATCTTTTAGACCTATTTTTAGAAGGAAATGATTTAGGTATTACAGAGCAAGGACATACCCCACTATAAGTAAAACAGCTTAAGTTAACATCTTTAGGCATAAGCTCAACATATTTCTAAAATCTGCAGGGGGACCAAGCCAATCACATGCTTGACTATAATTGTTTCTACTTATGCATATTCCAGGGATCCATGGAAGAAATATGTCTATTATGTGATTACACTCATATTATACAATGACTCCCTATTACTATTCAAAACCATGCACGCTGACTGGCCCAGCCCAACCAGTGTGCCCATTGTAAATCCCACAATATACTAACGGAAAAAGGTCCAGTCACCCAGACTTTTTTCCGTTGGTATAAAGTACCCCAAAACCTTTTTTTTTACAATTAAAAAAAAAGAGAAAATGGAGCACTGGAGACTTTCTTTTCTCTGTTGCTTCTGTTTCAAAGCATTGATGTAATGGGTATGCGTATGTGTGGGAAAGCAAGTCCCATACGCATGCGCAGTGCATCAAAATGAAGAAGCAGTATACCACAACCGGCGGAAGAACAGTAATGCGCCGTTATACAAAGACATTATTTAAGAAAACTAAGTATTTTTTTTCTTAAATAATGTCATTGTATAATAGCAATAACCAACTCTGTGGTTGTGGCATATTGAAGATTTACCCATGGTTGCCTTTGTTTAATCACTCCGGCTTCGCCCTCGTTATTAAACCACACCAACCATGGGTAATTCTTCAATATACCACACCACGCCATCAGTTATTGCTTTAATAATAATCACAAAAATATATAATATCTAACACAATCGGCAGTTTAAAATTCCTAAAATTACATCAAAGGCATTTTTTCAAAATGTCTTTATACTCTTGCTACCCAAGACCTGAGTAACAACAAAGTACTATTACTTTTTAATTCTATGATTGCTGTATCTCACAGAAAGGCAATATCCATTAGATACTGCATTCACTTTTATGACAACTCAGAGGAACCACACTTGAGTTTTGATTACTAATGCCTCATAATTAATTATGCCATCATAGCCTAATCTTAGGTATTGCTTATTCGGCTTCACAGAATAGGCATTCTATGTGGCTGTTCCTTAAATATCCAGTCAGTCTAGTCACTCACCTTCTTGTTGACATTTGTTGTAGTTTAACCTTTTTTTTTACTGAATAGACATTGCTTTAGTTCCAAACTACCAATTTTGTTATTTTTATTTTGACATTTTGATGACTATTAATACATTGAAAGTTTGGGAGTGACATTATTTGAAATAACTATAAGGTAACACAACCATTGGGGAAACAAACAAGAATTTTAGTTTATCAGGAAAACAGAATATTGTTTTTTGTTGAAGATATTTAACCTCTGATTAGAATATTTTGGAAGGAAAACTTGCTATCACCCCCTCTACACACTATACCTGAGTAAAAAAATCATTCCCCAAATGGATGAGAGTAGTTTGTGACACTACCATATATAAGGCAGCCATGAGGGGATTTTTGCTTTAATTTCCTAACTCTACTTTCTTAGTGGAGATGTAGACAGCCATTACAATGGGAGGGCTACCAACACTCCCCATATAGGAGTTCATACCCCCCTACAAGAATTAATGTAGTAGCCACACCTCCACTCTTCTCATAGCCATAACCTAGCTGTTAGGATTGGACTTTGCTTACCCTGAAGTCTAACAGGTGGGGAGCCACCAACACTATCCCCCCCAGATGGGAGTGCTGGCAAAATGTCACACCTCCATTACCCCCAACCCTATCCTTTCACTAGTAGAACTACTAATCCAATTCAGGTAATCTTTTTTGCAGTCTGGGCTCTATCCTTCTTTACCACAGAGTGAGGAAGTATCTAGTAACCACTTTTAAATAAAACTCATCCTATTGGATTGTCAGACAGAGTAAATTATCTTCTTTCCTATTAAAGATATAAGACATCTAAACCCACAACAAACAAGTTTACTGTAGGGATCTGTAGCATTATTAAAACTACGCCTTGTACTCTTTGAGGGTTAATATACTCTCAAAGGTGAGTAATTACCTTAAATGTAAAGTATACATTGTTGTTTTGATGTACTAGATTATTATATGTGGGGAAACAATTTCTTGATTTGTTCCTTTTTTATATTTTTTCAGATTATGTTATATTGCACTTTGCTGTCGTGTGCTGTGGTGGAATTTTGGTTTTGCTTTTATTATTTTCCTTAATACAAGTAGCTGCGAATGTGAAAGAAAAGAATCTACTTTCAATCAGTTTGCTCTCTCATTTAACAAGTAAATAATATAAATTAAAGAAAGTAAATAGAATAAAAATGATATGAACCCTGTTTCCTTTATCTTCAAATTGTTTTTAAAATCTCCACATCTTAAATCTAATATGAAGAACAACATGAGGGAGACGAATAGCTTAAGGAAGTGGCAAAGGAAGGGGCAGACATTGGTGGAGAACAATTTAAATAATGGTGTGCTTAAAATTTACCATCTTACTAACAAAGTTTTTCTCCACTACATTTGAACTTGTTTATTTTCGTACTCAGTAGGACAGCAAACATTGCAAAGACTTAATAAAGCTAAGACTTTAAATGAGAAAGTTGAACCGTGAATATATTTTAAAAGAAGTTCATGTTGAAAAGACCTAATTGCATAAACCCTCCACTTTTAATCCTGCACTCACTTCCACCATGCAAACTTTCCAAAATATTTTTGAACAAATGCAGTTTGGACGCAAACTAATTTGTCCAGAGATGCCTGTGAGATTAAGGGCAAGGGGTGGAGAAATGTGGATGCACTGAGAAGTATGAAGAAATAAGGGGAGAAAGGTGTTGTTGCAGGGTGACAGGTGAGAAAGGGTTAAGATTAAGGAGGATGGATGGTGGGAGAAGAAGTGAGATAAGGCTAAGGAGGAATTAACTTGGTTTTGTGCAGGAGCTGTTGGGTGGAGATATCAGATTTAGGCATGAACTTGCTGCAGCGAGTTCTACATCCAAGATGACCAGTAAGTACTTAAGTGAACAGGTAGACCTCAGGTGATTAGGGGTTGGGAAATGAGGAGTGTTGTGTGTGCAAGTATAGTTTTTTCCCCCCTCTCTTGTCTTTGTATACCATGTTCTGCAGTCTGCTTTGTGCTTGGGACATTTAGGTGCTCTTCTAGGATGATTGCTCATTGCTTTAATGTTTTTAATGTTTGTTGGTAACAGTTTGCTTGGTGATTGTGTCATGAAGGTGCTCGTTTCATATAGGGCACATTACTCTCATTACTGATGTTGGTGGTGGTGTTTGGAAGCACTGGAGAATGACTCATTTGTTTGGCTCTATTGTGTGGTGGTTTTGATTCATGGTGGGGTCATTGAGCTGTGGGCAGTGTGGGCATTCAGTCATTTGTGGTGTTTTCTGTTGGTGGTTTGGGTTGGGGCATTGCTGGTTTGTGGGTCCCATGTAGCACTCCCCTGGCACTTTGTGGTTTGTTCACATGGCAAAAGGTGCATTGGTGTCATGCCACATGTCACCAGTTGTACCTGTATGCATTTGGCACCTACCCAGTTGGGTGGATCACTTCTCCACAGTTGTCTACTGAAGCCTGGCTGAGACATTTTTTTTGGTTTCCCTTTTTGTTGTCCCAATGACACAGCATTTCCAGTGTGTTTGGACAGAATGCCTTGTGCTTTTCTTGGCTGATTGCTGTCTTCCCTTCTGAAATGGCTCGTGGTGTTAAGAGTCTGGTGAGAGATTTTGCAGTGTGTAATGTAGAAAGCCAGTGTGTCTGATGGGAGCAGCAGTCTGTTTTTTTTTTTCCACAGGCTGGGAAGCACTTGCAAGTAATGGTCACAGCCTTCACGTGTGCAGTGGTGACTTTAAATGTTAAGGGGAGGAAGAGAGGAACAGGTAGGCCACTCTGTTATCCTGAATGATAGCAGATACAGTTGTGTCATTGGGGGGACAATGTTGCTGTCTCTGGATGAGTCTTTGGTGCTCATTAAGAGTGGTATTTAAATAAAACTTAAAAAAATCCATAATTGAGCATTCACCTTATTTTAGAGAGGGTTAGATACATTCACTAACAGCCAGAAGGGTATGTTAATCAACACTCTGGAAGGTTGGAGGGGTGAAGAGAGGGTGGAAGCAGGTGAGGGACCTTTCAGGCTGGTCAGGAGGGTATGAAATATAAGGGGGATGTTATAAGGAAGTCTGCCAAAGCTGGGGGTTCACAAAAAATAAAAAATAAAAGACAAGCTGTGTGGCTGTATGTGTTCAGTGAGTAAGAGAGGCCTTGGAGAGAAATTGGTGGTACCAGTCAGGTAGTCAGCTAAGGAAAGGAGAGGTGTAGTGGAATGCATCCAGGGGCAAAGGATACACCTTTGTGTGCCAATTGGGCCCATAAAATAAGTATGCAATTAAGGCAGCTAAGTACACCTTTGTGATAGAATCAGGGATTAGGATCATAGGATCATAGCAGGTTACTAAGCTAATGGCCCTGGGGCCCTTACACACCTAACAAAGAGTTTATCCCAAAAAGAAACCTCAGTCAGCACCTGTCGCTCCTGTCTATGAGGGATACAGGTGGAACCCCTGGGATAAATTTGTGGTTTTCCATCCACTCATCAAGGTTGCGCTTAAAGAGAGTCAACGAGGTACTCTGTTTGACATGTATGGGAAGTCTATTCCAGAGACGGGGCAGCCTCTGGGAGGCAAACCTGTCTGTCCATTAGGTTTTGTTGATATTACATATTAGATTTAGGCCTTTTGAGTGGGTAATGTGTGAGTTAGACTTACGGATATGGAGCGTCTCTAGTAGGGCAGGATCCGAAAATGCCTTGTGGGCAAGACACAGATCACCTCTGAGCAATCTGTATGATACCGAGTAGAGTGATAGTGATTTGAGCCTGTCTGTTCCACATAGGACAGGTGTTGGAGGCCATGGATTCTCTTTGTGAGGTATTTCTGTGGCCTTTTCAGTTGGCACAGGTTATTAGTGATGAGTTTTTTTTTCATCCTGCTTATGTTGTTCTTTCTTTTGCAGATGGCAGGGTCTCACAGCCTGAAGGACAGATGGGTGGACATCATGGCTCAAGCAGAGGAGCTCTTTCAGGAAATACCAGTAGCAACACTCTACATTGAATGGGGTCATTATGGCTAAGAGGAAAACACTAGCACCACCAGCAAGGAAGACTCCTGTTCCCAGAAGGAAGTGACCCAGGAAGTCAGCAGTCAATCATGTCACAAATGATCTGGCTAGTGGAGCGAGTTTGGAGACAGTTACAGGTAATGATGTTATGTCAGGTATATACAATATGGACTTGATGGTTTCTGGGAATGTGAATTTAGTGGAGGTAGCAGTAGGGGTATAATTCAGAACTCTGAGGTGAGTGGGAGCGACAGGAGGGTTTTGTTATCAGGGAGTGTTAGTAGGAGTTATTGTTTGGGCAGTTTTTCCATCTCTTTCAACTTTCTGGTTTAAAAGCCCATGTTTGCACTTGTTTCCCACCTTTCCTGTAACTAGTCTAGTCCGGATACAGACTTGCTGTATCCAGGACTGTTTGTAAGTTTCTGAGCCCCACAAGCCTTTCTGTGTCAGAGGGAAGCCTTCTAGCTTATCAGTGGGAGTGGTAAGCACTAGGTAGCCTATCTACCACAAGAGGAGTGGTTTCTGGCCCATAAATTGCAGTTTATTGGCCTTTTGGGCAGTTTTTCCATCTCTTTCAACTTTCTGGTGTAAAAGCCCAAGTTTGTGCTTGTTTCCCACTTTCCTGTAACTAGTCTAGTCCAGATACAGATTTGTTGTATCCAGGACTGCAGTGCCAAAGTCTGCTCTTCAATTTCTCCCTTAGATCTGCTAGTTCTCTCCTCTCCTGCACTTTTACTAGCTTATTAATCTAGCACTTTACCAGACTTCTTATAGCAATTATTGTAGCACACAAAAGTGCTACCAGCACTAAACGTTCTAGAAGAAAACAGCTCCAGTACTTATTATTAATACCCACCCCTCCAGGCATGTCTAAATGTCAGTTCCCTGTGCTTTCTCCTATTAACCTGGTGAACTTGGGCATCCTAAGGCAATGTAGCAACTGCCTCATGTACACCGACAACCCTCTCCTCTTACCTCCCAACACACAGACTTGTGAGAGATGCAATTATATATCCAAATTGGAAGCCACGCACTCTCCAGCCAAGACCAGAATAGCTGCTCAAGAGGAGAAGGTCAACATTTGCACCACACCACATGGAACACATAGCCCTCCAGAACACACACCAGCACTGCCTTCACATAAAAACACAAACCATGTACTCACCTTAGAGGAGGCTCTCAATAAAAATCTACCCAAACAACAGAGGCCTCCAAGGCAGAAACGCACTCAACCACCACAATACAACACTAATCATGAGACACACAACTCTCCTAAACAGTGTGCCACTCAACCAAAGCCCCTAAGGCAAAACAGCATGCCTAACACACTAGTTATAGGTGACTCGATAGTGAGGCACACTGATGTCCTACTCACTAGGTTGAATAAGGAGAAAGTAACAGTCAGCTGCCTGTCAGGAGTCAGGATCTGCCACATAACACATGCACTCAGGTCCCTCAACAACCATTACAAATATGACTCTGTCATTGTACATGTGGGTGTGAATGACCTGAGACAAACCACCCTGGCCTACATAAAAAGAGACATAGAGGAGCTCTCGGATTATGTAGCACAGGTGGGTATGACCCTAGCCCTGAGCAGCATCCTACCATCACCCAGAATGATACCACAGTACAAGTAGAAAATGATTGATTTCAACAATTGGCTAAGTTTCTGGTGTCATTCTAAGGGGATCCAGTATCTGTCTGCCTGGGATGGCATGATTGACACACCTCAATGCTTTGCCAGAGATGGCCGGCATCTGTCACCCCTGGGCTTCCGGATACTGACCAATGCTCTTGCCACCCCATAGTGCCTTTTTAGGTGGTGTTCCAAAGACCAAATTACTACTGTAACAGCTACAAACAAATGCAATCTGAGGGTCATGCTGCTCAATGCTAGAAGTCTAAATCTCAAAATGCACTCACTTGAAGCACTCCTTAAAATGGAGAACATAGACATTTGTGCTGTAACAGAGACCTGGTTCAAGGCAGCAGAAAACACCCCTGCACTACCAGGCTGTAACTCATTCCACACCTTTCAGCCCCAGAACTTGGACCGAAGCTCCAAAGGCAGTGATGTTTCCATATTAATAAAGGATGCGGACACCTCCAGACTGGTAGCCCAACATAACGCATCAGAGATACTTCAGGTGCAGCTAACATTGGGTAAGACAGCAATTCAGGTCATAGCCTGCTATAGGTCCCCAACCATGTCCCAAGACTCACACTCCATGTTCCTAAGCACCCTGGAGAATATTAGGGTCCAACCTAGCACTCTCATACTGGGCGACATCAACTACTCCTCCATTAACTGGGAAAACTACTCATAAACCAATAAACTTCCCCAGCATTTCCTGGAATTCATTAATTCCAATGCCCTGGACCAGCTCTTTCTTACCCCCACTAAAAGTAGCAACATCCTTGACCCGGTCATTACTAACATGGTCGACCGTTGCTTTACACCAATAGTCAACTCCTCCCTGGTTAGATCTGACCACAAACTAATCACCTTGGAAATCTACATCCCCCCACCCCCTGCAAAGGTAACTACCATGAAAAACTTCTCCAAAGCTAACTTTGGGATCCTAAAACCAGAGGTGGCTAACTTCACAGCACCCACGCAAATGGAGAATAGTTGCATGACTACCGAATCATACACCAATGCACTGTACGAACACGTACACAAATGCATGGATCTCGCCATACCCAATAGAACCAAGATGCTCTCCTCCAAAAAAAGGAAGCCAATCTGGTGGTCCCCTGCCATAAACAAACTCTACAACAAAAGGAGGAAACTGAAGTGGAATAAGGTGAAGTCCTAAGACTGGAAAACTCCCTTATCAGCCTCAACAAAAAGTTGAGATCCCTCATCAAATCCTCTAAAGCTAGCTATGAAAACAGAATTGCAGCAGATAGTAAAGACAACCACAAGGCATTCTACAGTTATGTAAAGAATCTCCACGGCAATACCAAGATTTGATCTGAGCTACGGCACAATGGTACCTCCTATACCGAGCCAACAGATATTGCCAATATACTGGCTGACAGATTCAGTGCCAACTTTACCTCTCTCCGCCCCCCCTCCAAAGGACCAATCACAATACCAGTAGATTGCCAGGCACCCATTATTACTGCTGCACTGGTTAAAACAGCACTGTCCAAGGCCAAGAATACAGCTTCTATGGGACCTGACAATATCCCTGGCTGTGTTCTACATGAACTACAGAGTGAACTGGCACATCACCTGTGTGCCCTGTTCAATCATAGCCTCACCTCAGGCTTTGTCCCTACTGAATAGCACACTGCTACAGTCATCCCTCACCACAAAGGAGGAGCGACTACAGACTCTGGGAACTATCATCCCATTAGCCTGACAAGTCTGATATGCAAAGCTATGGAACGCATCATCATGGACCTAATAAACAAGGATATAGGGGAATCTCCAGACTCTGGATCCCACACAGTTTGGCTTTGTGAAGGGTAGATCATGCCTGCTCAACTTGATCGACTTGTTTGAATCAGTCACCAGAGCTGTGGATGAAGGCAAGGTGGTTCATACAGCCTACCTTGATCTGCCCAAGGCCTTTGATACCATTCCCCACTCAGGAATCACAAAAAAACTCACTAAGCTAGGCATCTACCCCTATATCACTAGGTGGGTTGCAAACTGGCTCACAGATAGAACCCACAGTGTGAAAGTAATAGACTCCAAGTCAGACTGCTGACCAGCCACAAGTGATGTCCCACAGGGTTTGGTCCTGGGTCCTCTCCTGTTTGGTATCTATTTCTCTAAAGTCCAGGCCAACACGCAGGGACTCTGGCTGACAAAGTTCACAAACAATTGCAAGTTGGGAGCTATATTAACTCCCCAAGTGATGTTGACATCCTACAGAAAGGTCTCACTGAGACGAATGACTGGTGTCAGAATCATGGCCTTAAGCTCAATGCCAAAAAATGTGTCATCATCTCCTTTGGGAAAAACCCAGTTGCTATAAATTACTACATTGATGGTAGCCCACTGAACACAGAAGGTGTTATGAGAGATCTGGGAACAAAGGTTGACAGCAACCTCTCTTTTGACCACCCCATTGCCACTGTGGTCAGAAAGTCCTTCTATGTGGCACATCTCATTATTAAGGGATTTGCAGCCAGGAAGAAAGAAGTCATTGCCTCCCTCTACTCTTCCCTCATTAGGTCAATCATCGAGTACAATGCCCCATTTGGCATGTACCTCACTAGACACTTGCAACAACTGGAGAGGCTGCAAAAGTACCTCACAAAGAGGATCCTAGGCCTTAAACACTTGTCATATATGGACAGACTGAAAAAACTCCAACTATTCTCTGTCTCATGTCACCTACTTAGAGGCGATCTCTGCTTGACTTACAAATCCATGTCTGACCCAGCTCTGTTAGAAATGCTACATCTAAAGAAATCTCAGTCCCTCCGCACTACACTCTCTGGAGACCTCAATCTCATTACCACAATCAACAGAACATGCTGGAGGGACAGGTTCATAACACAGAGACTGCCCATGCTATGGAATAGACTTCCCATACATGTCAAACAGAGCACCTCACTGGCCTTCTTCAAGAGAAATCTTGATGAGTGGATGGGAAATAGAAAATTCACCCCAGGGATCACTCCAATGGCTCTACTTGACAGAGGCATTAGGAAATAAGGTCAGGTGGCATGATGCCAGGGTAATCCTATGGGCTAGGCTTGTAAAGGCTCCAGAGCCATTAGCCTAGAACACACCTATGAACCTATAAGTGCAGTATTGATTTTTGAACAGAGTACTTCATTGCAGTAGAATGTGGGCTCTGACTTTGGGATTCACCCACGGGATTGGTTAGCTACTCAAGCATTGTGTAACATAGAAAGAGGGTTTTTTTTCACCCCGCACATTCCAACATCGAAGAGAACATATGGAAAGGTGAGTATGTTGATGTGTTGGAATTAATTGATGCAGAATAGGTACAGCATTTGGTAGAAGCTGAGATGTTAAATAACAAGGACATATTTGCAACATTGGCAGCCCTAGGTTGGAGAAGGGTTGCAAGGTTCCAAGCCAGGATGTGGGAGAACTGTTTTTTTTGGTTTTGTATATTATACTGTGGTTTGTTTAAAGAAGGATAGTTCTCAGGCTTTCCCACTTTTGGCTTATTTTGTCATGATTCACAAGGCTCACCAACTATGCACTGGAACATGTGGATGTGGTATGATCAACGGTTCTGCAAATGGAAAGCTGTGGATCAGTCCTTGAGACTGGAAGTGAGCTACCCTGATATTTGGCTGGCCACAATGATGGATGGCTTTGGTGGGTTTTCCAGTTTGGCGAGCTACAGGGAGGGGTTTGTTGGGCATTTAATGTGGGTCAGTGTATATGGGCTATGTGTAGGTTTGTGTACAGGTGTTCAATTTGTTCCAGCATGCATCCAGCAGCAGTTGGAATGTGAAACTGGTAAATGGGGTTTCTACATTAACCAGTACAGGGTCCTTCTCCACAGCATCCCAAGGATTTAGAGGGTGGGATATTTTTCAGGGGCAGAGAGGAGGTATATCCTTTTAAGGGCAGAGGGGTAAACCATCTTTCCCATTCGCTCATTACAGTGGAAGTATTGCGCCAGATGTTGATACATTTTCCAAATTTGGAGATTGTGGCTGAGTTGATTTTCCTATGGAGTTTTCTATCAAATTGGGGTTGGAGTGGATGGTTTTGTTTGTAAAAATGTGCGTTGAGTGTGGGAGAATGAGGGGTATTATAGGGTTTGCTTGAGAATGAATTGCATGCAGGTAGGTTGCTGGGCCCTTTCAGTTATCCTCCTTTTGTCAGCTTTAAAGTGTCACCATTGGGATTGGTTCCTAAGAAGGCCCTGAGTGAATTCCAGTTGATTCATCATTTGTCTTTTCCACCAGGGAATTCAGTCAATGATTTTATTTGCAGGGAAGATGCAAAGGTTAGGTAAGCATAACTGGCCGATGCAGTGTCCCTGATTAAGAGGTTTAAGGATCCCTGGTTAGTAAAGGTTGTTATTGAGTCTGCGTTCCACTTGCTGCCAGTGTATGAAGACGAGTGACTGTTATTGGGTATGGTTGTAGAGGATAAGTTTTGGTTTGACAAGGCTATACCCATAGGTGGTTTGGTTGACTTGTGCCATGTTTGAGAAATTTAGCTCTGCAGTTCATTGGGTTTGGCAGCAACAGGTGGGTACTGAGAAGGAAGTGCATTACCTTCATATTAGTGGATGAAGGTTTTGAAGGGGCCACTGAAGGTATGCAGGCAGTCCTAGTCTTGTGTGAGGATTGGGGAGTTCCAGTGGCAAAGCTGAAATTGGAAGGGACTGCCTTAGCCTTACGTTTTTTGGGTTTGAGAATAGATGTGCAGCAGGGCTTGTTCTATCTTGCCTTTGAGAAGACAAAACAATTAAAAGGGAAGATTGCATGGGTAATGGCTAAAGGAAAAGTGCAGATTAGGGATATCATGGAACTTTTGGGTCTTTTAAACTTTGCTTGTTGAGCAATTTGTTCCAGTCAAACTTTTTGCAGGTCAGTGGCAATGTTGTTAACAGGGGGAAAATCATGCATCACTGGGTGAGGGTTAGCAAGCTGGTGCAAGCAGATTTGGAATTGTGGCTGTCCTTTTTGGACCAGTACAATGGCATTTCATTTCTGCAGAAAGACTTGGTCAATCAGGACGAGTTGTAATTTTTTACAGATGTGTGGGAAAAGGGATGGGGGCATATTTTAATGGGGAATGATTTGCAGTTCATTGTCTAGATGAGTGGGAAAAAGATGTGGCACTTTTGAAATTGATGCCTATTTAGGTGGCTTCAGTGGTTTGGCAAGACAAAAAGGTTGTTTTTATCTCAGACAATTTTATGGTGGTGCAGGTGTTAAAATCAAAAATGGATAAATCTAGGCTGCTGATGATGGTTTTAAGAAAATTGGTTTTGCAGAATTTGTTGATAATTTTTTTTTCTTTTTTAGGTGTACATTTCCCAGTTACTAGGAACGGGATGACAGCCTTTCTTGCTTTCAGTTTCACAGGTTTTGGCAGCTGGCCCCGGAGGCACAAGGTGAACCAGTCACATTGCCAGAGGAGGTGTGGTGAGTTGGGATGAAGTGAAGGGATGGCTGATTTAGCAATCATGGTCTGATTCGACAAGGAAGGCTTTTGGTAGGGCTTTATCTGTGTAGAATTAGTTTGTATTGCAGTTGCCTGAGGATGAGAGAGTTTGGTCAGTGAAGTTGTTGTTTTTGTTGTTGCTGTTGCAGTATTTAGCTAAGGCTTGGAAAAAGGGGAGGGTGACTCAGTCAGTTAAGGTGGATTTGGCTGCTATTAGCATATTTGCATGGGTGGTGGATTAGTCATGGGCAATAGCTTGGATGTTGAAAGATTGGAGCTAGATTATTTTAGGAAGGTTGATATGTATTTGCCGATGACAAGACAGGCTTTTAAGATGTTGTTGATAAGCTTGCGCTTATAGAAAGGGGATTCTGTACATTATTTACTGTGGGTTCCCTTGTCAGTATGGATGTATAGCGGAGAGTTTAGAGTGAATGAACTGCTGGGTTCACTGATATAGCAGGATATTTCTGTTTTTCCTTCCTCAATGGAGATATGGTTACGCCATTCAAAAACAGGTCAGGTGAGCAAGAAAGGCACAGATCGTGTTGTGAGCATGTTGGGATGATCCCATTATGTCCAGTGCCATGGGCCAGTAGGTTACAGTTGTTGCACAGTGGGAGGCCGCAGGAGTTATTTTTCAATCGCATGGTTTAAAGTTGATAGGAGTTGTGTCGTCTAGCTATATCTCAATGGCCAGCCAACAATTAAATGACATCCCTTACTATCCTGAGGCAGTAACTAAGGACTTTCAATCAGCAGTACTGACTTCAATGTGAGACTGTCACTTAAACAGAAGTAATATTTCGCACTTTTTATTCTAAGAGCAAAACAGGAACATGCTCTATTTTCCTGAGACTGGACTATATACCTCTGTACAGCGCAAATGTATTTTCTTTATATACAATTCAGAGCAATGTGTCCCAGCTTAAGACCTCTGATACACTCACACTCAAAGTAAATTTAAATCTCACACTTCCAGACACGTATGGGAAAGCCAGACACAGATTTCCAGCTGTGTCCCTTCCCCAAAATAATAGAGTAATGCTGCCACCAGTCATAGTGCCTTCATGCCCTTCTAAAGGGGTGTCCAATTATGAAAATTAAGTATCAAAATAAATGATTGCCATGACCATAAGCCATCAGGCCTTTGAGGTGACCTGGGGAGTATCAGGCAGGTATAAGCACCCTCTAATCTGTAAAGAAAAAACAACACTGATTTCCAGCCACGATGTAAAGTAATGAAAAACATTTACTATTAAGTAAAATGATTACAAGAATATAAATCAGTAGCTTTCAGTAAACACCAGAACTCAATCACCAGAAATATAAAATTAAACTGCAGGATAGGAGTCCATTATTCTAGGAAAAATTCTACCTTAACAACTAAGTTTTCCTAATCTAACTAAAGAATGTAACTCATAACAGCAAGGCAAAAGGCAGGCTTACAGTTTTTGGGTGTTCTCTTTCATGGGTGTTCTCTGACTGCACAACACTGTAACAGACTGTACTTTACAAAACTACTCAACACTTGACAAACTGCAGTCTCAGCTGTTTTATTTTAAAAATAACAGTCAGCTGTTTGAAAACTTTCTTTTTCTGTCAATCAGCTGTTTAAACAATTACTTAGCAACCAGGAACATTCTAATGACACTACTCACTGCTCATCTGATTCTCTGCAGTACTTTAGAATATCAATCTCAAACATGCACAATTAGAAATGTATCAAAACATTGACAGATTCTCTAAACATTCTGTATAACCAAGGAAATAATCAACATTTCAAAACTTATTTACATTTTCACAAGCAGACATGCTGGCATACTATACACGTTAATCCAGAATATACACAAATCTCCTGCCAGATATGCTAGCACAGATGAGAGTGTTTTCATTTTCTTCACATTTCTCGCCTCTTATGACTCAAGCATGATTTTCAAGGGACCCTTGAAAACCAACTCTTGAGGAAAAATGGTTCTGTCTGGGAATATCAAACACTCCTCCCCCTGGCAATCCACTTCCATTGGCATTATTAACCCCACTGCAGCATTTTTCTCCTTCTGAGGAAATTTGGCTGAGCACAGCCCTCACCCCACAATTTGAAGCATCTACCTGTACAATAAATTCTTTATTGTAATCTGGGATGGCTAACGCAGGGGGTCTTCCCAAAATGTCTTTTAGTTTTTGGAATGCCTGTTCACAATCTGTGGTCCTCACTACCTTGTCTGCTTTATTTTTCTTAGTTAGATCCATAAGGGGTACAGCCTGTAATTGGGTAGAAATTTCCTATAGTACCCCGCTGTCCCTAGAAATGCTCACTTGTTTCTTAGTAACTGGAATTGGCCACACTTGGATAGCTTCCACCTTGACAGGTTCTGGCCTAACTTTATCAATTCTGACTGTATTCTAAGTAAGTCACTTCTGCCATATTCACTTGACACTTACTGGGTTTAATGGTTAATTTTGCCCTACTTAATCTATCCAAGATCTCACTCACATGTAGGTCTGCAAATGCCTGTAATATAGTCTTCAATGTAGATTTTTACCTCTCCACAAGACCATTAGTCCAGGGATAGAAGGGAGTGTTTTAAATGTTTCACCCCACAACACTTTCACAGGCAATTCAGCAGGTCTGACATGAAGTTGGCACCTTGGTCAGTCAATATCTCCTTTGGAAAACCTACCCTGCTGAAAATTTCTAGAAAAGCACTTGCCACCTTTACTATATCAATATCACCTGCAAAAGGAATATTAGGGACCTTAGCTAGAAGTGACATATGGTAGGCTCTAGGCTTTACCAACTGCCGCACTAGCTCACCTGCCAGCCCTCCCTTAGGGGTCCACTCTTTATATAACAAGCCTTCCTTCTCTGCCTTAATATCCCCTCCCCAAGGAATACTGGGGACTATACCTAGAAGTGACAGACGGTAGGCTCTAGGCTCTACCAGCTGATGTACTACCTCATCTTCCAGCCCTCTTTTAGGAGTCCACTCTCTATATAACAAAGCTTTGTTCTAGTATACCAACTCCCCTATTCTTTGAGCCTCAGGTGCCTCCTTAGCCATCTTCCTAAAGCTTTGCAATGTAGGATCCATAAGTTGAGCCTGTCTCAACTTTACACCTGTGACTCTGCCAAGCTCCTCTCCTGCAGGAAGCCTAGTGGCTTCTGACAGCTGTACCACACTGTCAATCTGGGTATCATCACCCCCCTCTATCCTTGCAGTTACCATGTCCAAGGGAGCAACAGTACCTCCCAGCAGCTGTGGCTCACTTTCAGACTTACTGCTACAGGATAGCTCCTTCTCTGAAACAGCTACCACACTTGTCCCAGCTTCAAGTATGAGATCTTTCTGGGTCTTTCCCAGATTACCAGACCTACATGCCTTTCTCCAAGCCTGACTGCATGTCACTGCATGTACACAAGTTACTGCATCATCACAGTCATTCCCTATCAGGACATCTGCAGGAATATTGTCAAGCACAAGCTCCCCTTCCACAGGAAGCTTAGTAACATCTGACAGCTGTCCCTTGCTGTCATTTTGGGTACCACCACTCACCTCCGTCCTCGCAGTCACAGTGTCCAAGGGAACATCAGTACCCACCAGCAGCTGTGGCTCACATTCAGACTTACTGTTACAAGATAGCACCTTCTCTGAAACAGCCACCATACTAGTCCCAGCTTCAGGTATGAGATCTTTCTGGGCCCCTCCCACACCACTGGGCCTACATGCCTTTTCCCAAGCCTGAGTGCACATCACTGCATGTACACAAGGTACTGCATCATCAAAGTCATTCCCTATCAGGACGTCTGCAGGAATATCCTCAAACACACCTACTTGCTTACTTCCTCTTCCAGCTTCCCAGTCACGATGAACCCTAGCCAAAGGTATTTGAAATGGGATCCCTCCCAACACTCTGACTGGAGTGAACTGCCCAAGCAAGCATTGCTCTTCTCTAACCACTACAGGCCTCACACAATGGTTATATCAGAAGCTGTGTCTCTCTTAGTAGTTACCCGTTTACTATCTATTAAGATTGGATATAAATTTTGGTTGATAGTTTGGCACCCCAGTTGTTTCTAAACATACTACTGGCAGTTTGTTACCACCACTTGCTGGCTCCC
Organism: Protopterus annectens; assembly: GCF_019279795.1. Lineage (NCBI taxonomy): Eukaryota > Metazoa > Chordata > Ceratodontiformes > Protopteridae > Protopterus > Protopterus annectens. The sequence goes on from NC_056750.1 coordinate 481,146,560, forward strand.
TCACCTTCTGTTTCTCACCTTGCCTAGATGGACATTTAACTGCTGTGTGTCCCTTCTGGTTATACTTGAAACATCTAATCCCTAACCATACACTTGGATTAGTAGTTTCCCCCATTACTGGTGTACTCTGTTGGAGTGGTTTAGACTGCCCCCCATGGGGTTCCCTTATGCCCATGTACAGCACTGCATAGCCCTTTCCTATACAGTGGTGCTTTGCTTGCCAAGTAGAGATCCCCTTTTCTCCCCAACTCTTCTGCAGAGTTGCACTCATGGACTGCTAACCAGACTCTCATATCATCAGGCAAAGTACTGAGAGCTTATTCCCTCACCAAAACATCTGCCAGTCCCTAAGAAGTGGTAACCTGACACCCACTCACACATCTGTGAAAGTATTTTAGGTCAGCAATATAATCACATACACTTTTATCTGCCTTGCATCTGTGTTCACAAAACTTTTGTTTTATAAACTTCAGGTGTAAGTTTGAAACAGTCAAGCAAGCAACATTTCATTTCATCATAATTCAAACAGTCTACATAATTTAACTTTGCTACAGCCTGTACAGCTTTACCATGGAGTAAGGGAGTCAGGAGTTGAACCCAGAGCTCATGGTCAACATCATATTGTCTAAGTACCCTCTCAAAAATATGAATAAAACTACCAAAGTCATCCCCAACCCTGTACTGAGGAAAAAGTTTACTGACCTGTACAGCTTCTGGGATCCATTTATTCCCTTCCCCATTACCTCCATGACCCTCTCAAAGGGTAAGAAGCTCCACTTCATGCCGGCACTTTCTCTCATTCTCCTTGGCTTCTAAACCTAAGTCTCTCTGCTGATTCCAGTTCAAGACATTCTATTTTCTCCTCAACCTCCCATCATTTGGCTTCCAGTTCACATCAGCACTGTCTCTGCCTAGGCTCCAGTTTCAGTCTCCTTAACTATAGATGTATTCTCAGGTCCTCCAAAGAAAAGATGGACTGTGTCCCAGCAGGCTGCAGATCACCAGCATCAAACTGGATATCTTACAAATGGCTGGTCTGAGCTGTGGCTGTAATCAAGGCTGAAATCATTGGTTCGTTGGTCAGGATGGCATGCAGCAATCCTCTGGCTTCACACTCCTTAGCCAACTGGATCTTTCTCAGCTTGCTAAAAATCTTCTGTTGACATCCTTGCCTGCTATCCCTGACTGTCTAACTAAAACAATAAATAACACTGTGATGGACTGAAATTCTGAATGTTTACCTTGTAGCTGTCAAGAGTGCACACCTTAATGACAACTACCCCACAGGCTACTGAAATCCAATTAAAAATCCCACACCACTGGTACCAAGAAATGTGACATCCAGCTGTATCTCACCGGACTGCCAACAATTAAATGATGTCCCTTACTATCCTGAGTCAGTAACTAAGGAGCCTCATTCCTCAGTACTGACTCCATTATGAGACTGTCACTTAAACAGAAGTAATATTTCACAATTTTCCCCTAAGAGCACTACAGGAATGCACTTTATTTTCCTGGAACTGGACTATATACCTCTGTCCACCCAAAACGTATTTTCTTTTTATACACTTCAGAGCAATGTATCCCAGTTTAAGACCTCTGATAAGCTGAGACTCAAAGTAAATTTAAATCTCCCACATCCAAACACTTCTGGAAAAGCCTGACACAGATTTCCAATTGGGTCCCTTCCCCAAAATAATATGGTAATGCTGCCACCAATCAGAGTGTCTTCATGCCCTCTAAGGGGGGTGTCCAATTATGAAAATTAAATATCAAAATAAATGATAGCTATGACCATAAGCAACTGGGCCTTTGAGGTGACCCGGGGAGTATCAAACAGGTATAAGCACTCTGTAATCTCTAAAAAGAAAAAAAAAACACTGATTTTCACCCACAAACTAAAGTAATGAAGAACATTTATTATTAAGTAAAATGATTACAATAATGTAAATCAATAGCTTTCAATAAACACCAGAACTCAATCACTGGAATGTAAAATTAAACTGCAGGGTAGGAGTCCATTATTCTAGAAAAACTATCTTAATAACTAATTAGAAATGTATCATAATGCTGAAAGATTGTCTAAACATTCTGTATAAACAGGGAAATACTCAACATTTTAAAACTTATTTACATTTTCCCAAGTCGGCATGCTGGAACACCATTCATGTTAATCCAGAATATACACAAATCTCCTGCCAGACATGCTAACACAGATAACAGTGTTTTCATTTTCTTCACAGGAGACAATCAGTTTTTATGTTTGATAAGGAAGGCTTTTCAATATGTAAGGTTTTGGGAAGAGTCATTTTCTACCCATTCTTTTTGTATTGGACAGGCATCTGATCTGGCATTGGAAGTTAAGTCTGTGGAGGTTATAAAGAGGATGGGGAATTGGTCATCTGGGTCCTTTTTGTCTTATATTGGATAAGCATATATTTATATTATCTGACATACTTGCATTTTTGTAGGTAGAAAAGTGATCATTCCTATGTTTATTGGGCTGCAATACAGGCTGCGATTAGGCCAGATGGAAGTGAGCTGGGGCTGCGATGATACAGGTGGAGTGTGTCTGGCATAGTGTTAGAGGAGTCAGGTGGCACCAGCTCGAGTACGAGTTCACAGACGTATGCCATCAGATTGGGATCCCATGTATACTATTGATCCATTTAGCAGGTAATGACTTAGTGGTTATTTCAAAATGGCAGTTAGTGTTTAAGGTACTGAGGGGCTTGGCAAGTTTAAGTAGTAGGTTTCCTTCCCTGATTATCATGTGCTTAGAAACTGTACCACAGTTGGTTTGGAGGAATGCAGGCAATTATATGGGTACTGAGCATGCTCAGTACGTTGTTAATCTTTATATGAGTATTGAGCATGCTCAGCACCTTGTTAATCTTTATATGGGTATTGAGCATGCTCAGCACTTTGTTAATCTTTATATGGGTATTGAGCATGCTCAGCAGTTTGTTAATCTTTATACGGGTATTGAGTATGCTCAGCACATTATTAATCTTTATATGGGTATTGAGCATGCTCAGCATTTGTTAATCTTAGGCTTTCAAGGCACCTGAGGCGTTTGGGTATTCAGACTATTGATCACTGGGACTCTGATGATAGGTATCCAGTGTGGTTTAGGAAGGATGATGTAAATTTGAGTGAGTTGGGATTTGGCCAGTTTAATTTGCACTTGTTGTTTTTGGAATGTTTGGTGGAAGTATTGTAGTAATTTTGTGGGGGAACAGCCTGTGTCAGGCTTGTGGACATACAAGAGATGCTAGGATGTGCCTTTTCTGATCCCCCTCTGGTGTTTGTATTTTGGATCTTACAAGGTGGTTAGTTGGTTATTGAAATGAGTGGTGTCACGCTGCTTCTGGCGTGAAGTTTGAGTAAGTGAGCAGTTGGAGTAAGGTTGCTTGCTTCATGGTGGGATGGAGGTGAGTAGTTAATGCTGTCTACTGTAATTTCTTATGTTAAAAGTTATGTACATACCTCTCAACCATACTGAATTTCATGCAGTGATGACATCAGCAGACAGCTCAGTCGGACTTGGACTGGGACTGACAGGAGGCAGCAGCAGCAACAGTGAGAGTTTTTTATACTTTTTATAAGTCTCTAATCTCATCTGCTGCTGAAGACCCAGATAGTGGCTGCAGCAGAGATTCCAGTCTGCCCAACATCCGCATTCACTCCTGAATGAGAATATTTACTCTCCATTGCAGCTCCAGGTATGAATTTAAAGGACTGATCATTTAGGTGGTAATGGTGGTGTGGTACAATTCATTTATTTTGGTTTATTTTGGGAAGTGCACTTTACTTTAATTTTAAGGGCAATATTTCTTTAAGACTGGTCCAGTTTGAAATGTTAAGGTTAAGGTCCCTTTTAAGGAATTACTTGCTTTGTCAATTATTTTGCTATTCATTTAATGGAATTATATGCTACTTGTTTTGCTGCTTGATTAAGGCTTTTTTTATATTTTTTGCTACAACTTGCAGTTAAGGGAGTTAGTTTTGCTGCAAGTAAGGGAATTAATTTGCCTCTACAAGGATTACAGTTTCCTGCTCTCTGTGTGTGGGATTACTTGTTTTGTGCTTTTGTTATGCTGCAACTTAAGTAAGGCAATTAGATGTCACTCTACTCCTCATGAGAACCCGCACAATTTTGAAATGTTAAGGTCTCATTTTACTGCTCATTTAAGGGAATTATTTGCCACTCATTTTGCTGCTCATGTAAGAGAATTATTTGCCAGTTTGTCACTCATTTTACTGCTCGCATAAGGGCTTGTTTTTGCTATGTTTTTCTGCAAGTAAAGGAATTTGTTTTGCTGCAAGTAAAGGAATTTGTTTTGGAATTTGAACAACAAATTACTTAATTACAGTGCATTTTGTGCTTTTGTTATGCTGCAAATAAGGGAATTAGCCTAGTTTGTATGCTGCTGCAGGGAATTACTTCATTATGGGGCAGTGGTGCAGCATTGCCACCTCACAGCAAGAGGTTCTCCAGTTTGATTCTTGGCTGGGGTGCCTTCTGTGTAGAGTCTGCATGCCCTCCCTGCATTTGTGTGGGTTTCCTCCAGGTGCTCCAGTTTCCTCCCACGTTAAAAAGACATGCATCTGAAGTCAGACTTTCCCAGTTAACAAATGTTAAATAAAATAAATTACAGTGTGTTTTGTGCTTTTGTTGTGCTGCAAATAGTTTGTTATGCTGCAATGAACTGCTTCATTACAGTATACTTTGTGCTTTTGTTATGCTGCAAGTAAGGGAATTAGCTAAGTCTGCTATGCTGCAGTGAATTACTTTGTTACAGTGTGTTTTGTGCTTTTGTTCAAGGAGTTGAGTCCATAGCTTTCAAATGTCTAGAATATGTTTAGTCATACTTTTGGTCTTTTTCTCTTAAACTTTGTGGTTTTCCTGTGATGAGGCTGATTCACTATATAATGATTAATTATTTAGGTTTCAGTCTTCTGTATTTCCTGCCAAATGAGAGAACTGAATGAACTTATATAATGATTAATTATTTAGGTTTCAGTCTTCCTGTATTTCAGAAAACACATGGTAACACAAAACATTTTATTTTAGCAACTTTCTAAGATTATACAAGCAGTGTTTAAAGTGTGTCCCTGGTTTTGGGTTGAGAGATATTGTTGAGTGTCAGCATTGTTAGTAGTACACCAGGTAGTATACTTGCTTTTGATGTAGAAGGCTGTGTGAGTTCTACTCCCACAGTATGTATATGGATTGCTGATACTGTACTGTTGTACTTTAAAGGGGGGTGGATGCTGCAGTCCTGAGAATGTCCTCCTTTGGTAACTATGAACCTGTTACAGTTTGCCACCTGACCCATTCCCCTATTGCAATATTACTAGCTTATCATTTTTTTAATGTAACATAGCCATTGTTTTTTCAGTAACAGGCTCTTTATTTGTAAATAAAACAATGAAATATAAAGTTGTTTGCTAGCAGCAACCTCTTCATTAGTTACAGATCTCTTTAATATAAGATTATTTAGATGACTTTTACTTCTGCTGAGATTGTATGTATTTACTGATGTTAGTGGATTGTAATGACAGACATTTGAGTAGACTCTTATGATGGAAATAATCTGTATTGGGCAGTTTTGTCGCTATAGGTTCATACATTTTGTTTCATTGCTTACTGGAAAATGTTCAAAACAATACATTTAAAACATACTATAACAAATGTGCTGAATTATACAAGAAATATAATTTAATACAGTCAGGAAGGTGTATTAAAGAACACATATATGTTTGGTAATCTTCATCCACCACTGGCCAGATGCATTTTCTTTGAATATGGGTGTCAATGCTATTTCAATTAATGTGAGTTTCAAGGGCAGAGAAGTTTTAATGCTAAGTCTGTTTTCATTGTGAAACTGTTTAGCAGATGTCTATTAGTGTTTGTTCTTCAAAATGTAAAATAAAAGTTTTAAATTAAATCCAAATAATCATTGTAGAAGAAAAGCACTATGCACAATACAGTGTTTATAGTAAACCGTGCAAAATAGCCAAGGTATGGGACATTGGAATGGGTGCAAGGGGAGGGCTGTGTATGAAGGGGCCCCATTCGACCATGATTTTGTGATGGGGAAAGGACAGCAAACTCGGACAATCACAGGTGGCAGAAACTCTAGTTATGCCACTGATCAGTAGGCCATGGAGGATGATGTTTGGAGGTCCTAGCAAACTATAATATTCTTTTGCTAAGAATTGAATATTGCCTACCATTAAAACTTGTACCACAAAACCCACATACTGCAAGTCATACAATTAAAAATAATTATATATGCATATTTTATTTTAATCAGATTTGTACCTATTTTGATGTTTCCAGGTTGAAAGGTATGGTTATGTATTATATTTCTGATTAATAAATTCTTTGATTAATAAATTATGTGATTATTAAATTTTGCGATTAATAAATATTTATTAATACAGGTTATCTTATGTCAAGATGGTCTTGTCTGGTTTTTTTTTGAGGGGGTCTGGATAAGTTATGTTTTATTTTTTGTCACAACCTGCCAAGTACAAGTTTTACAACATGATAGTTGATGAAAGACAAGCTTTTCAGGCAACTTAGTGGCATGGACCATTTAAGGTTTTTGCAAACAGATAAGGGAGGAGGAATAGTCATTCTGTTTCAAAAAGACTATGTTGCTTTGATGGAAGACATCTTAAGAAATGTCAATGAATCTGGATCAATACCTTTATTTGACATCCATTGTAAATATGAGCTTGTGAAGAATACCTTGAATGGGTGGCTGCAGTGGTGCAGCTGTTAGCACTGCTGCCTCACTGCAAGATGTTCTCCGGTTCAATCCTCAGCTGGGGTGCCTTCTGTGTGGAGTCTGCATGTCCTCCCTGTGGTCGCGTGGGTTTCGTCTGGGTGCTCCGGTTTCCTCCCACATCCCAAAGACATGCTGTAAGTGAATTGGACACTCTAAAATTGGCCCTAGGTGTGAGTGCGTGCATGTGTATGCCTTCTGTGGAAGGTTGAGTGCCAGGCTGGCAACAACACCATAAAACTCCACTGCCAATCATGAGCAGACAGGTGATCTGCTGTAGCGACCCCTAACCAGGAAAAGCCAGAAGAAGAAGTGGGGAATACCTTGAATGATTTATTTTTAAATGGTTACATTGATTTTTAACACTTTTGAATTTATGTCTGCAACTTCACTGATGGGCAGCTTATTTGGAATTCCAAACATACATACAAATAACAGAGGAACTTCCTTTAGACCTATATGTTCCACCCCTTCTGTGTTACTAGAAGAATTTTATTATATTTTAAACCATGTGGTATAGAATTTATCTTCCTACCTCAAAGATTTTTGGCATTTTTAGATAAAATGAGAGAATATATTTGGCCAATTGGACCATTTAGCATTTTCGAAGCTGATATTATTTCATTATTCACTAACAATCCTCACGTACATGGTATTGATTATCTTAGAATTGTTTGACCACATATACAGTGTTTTCTGTCACTAAAATTAACCCATTATGTTTACTTATGGGAACAATTCAAGACTATATTTTTTATTTTTAACTGTGTATATAATCAACAGATATAAATTGTAGCTATAGGGGCTACAGTGTCACCATCCTATCTCAATTTGTTTCTTGGATGGTCGGAGTTAAACATCAATGTCTGTACCTTCATATGATAATGCTGTCTTGTACCAATGTTTCATTCTTGACATGTTTTTTTTTTTTTAATGGAATATATTCCAAGAAGCAACCATTACATATGTGGAAGAACTTAACACACTGACTGAATTTTTAAAGTTTGCTAGATGTGACATAGGTAGTCAAGTGAACTTTTTCAATGTAACTTTAGCAGCTGTCTTTGACAACAACTGTTTTGACGGTCGCATCTACAAAAAAGATACAGTACTTATGTTAACAGCTATGTGCACTTCCAAAGTTCTTACCTGTATTTTATGAAGTACAATATATCTAGAGGTAAATGATACAAGCTTCTAGACTGTGCTCTAGAGCTGTAGATTTTACATAAGAAATTCAGATTATTATTTGGATGTTTTCAGACAGAGGTAATAAAAAGCAATATTTAGACACTACAGCTACAGAAATACACCAAAAAAGAGAAGTTTGTTTTCCACATATCTTAAGTAATGGCATTTCTAACAGTGCTAAGATTTACAAAAAAGCACCTGTAGGTTACTACAGATCTACTTGTTTGGATGTGATGATTTATAACCTGAAGACTGGACATATCATAGAAGTTAACTGAAAAATTATTTTGGGCAATCAGGGGTTGACAAATATTATAGGATATGTTTATACAAAGGCTGGTGATTTAAAACCATTAATATAAATAAATAGTACTCTAGTAAAAAATCCAGCTACACATTAAACCCACAGGCACATATCTATGTGGGTGATGTATGGTTTGAGATATATTTACGAAGGACTATATGCAACTCTAGAACATGTTGACAATACCATATAAACTCATGCTTATGACTGTAATTTGCCAGGACTAAGTCACCCTAAGTCTACATAAGTTTATGTTCACATTGCAGTTCTTTTTATAGTGGCAAGTTCACATTTTTTGTTTTAGATCACATCTCCTTTGACTTAAGGAGATTTTAGAGATGATAGAAACTTCATGGCAGTTAAGGATGCAGACCAACAAATATCCAGGTATAAAGGACACTAACTTCAAGTTTTTTTAATAAATAGTTCACTACCATTTTCTGTTATTTTGTTTGTATAACATATACTTTTATTCTTCTGTATATTTTTGTATGCACTTGTTTCAGTTTGAAACATTCAAATCACATGACTTTCAGTCTTGTGATGTGCTATGATATCTTTTACTTAATTAAGACAAATTAATTGTTTAGAGGTTATTTTGATGAATTCCTCTTCCATGTGTTGGATGAAAGCATTTAATACTGCCTGAATAAACATAGATTTCTACCTGTTGTCATTGTTGGCTTTTTACTGTTCAGTGTTTTAAAGTAAAACAGTTAAGAACATCAGTGTATCACCCTAAAACCAATGGGTTGCTGAAATACTTTACTTAAACTCTAAAGTCTATGCTAAAGAAGGGCATATAAGAAGATGATAAGAACCGGGATCAGTTACTTCCCTGCCCGGAATGGATGGGCTCATATAGAGGGTAGGCAAAGCAATGGTTTAGAACACCCTACAGGGATACTTGCAGATTACCCACACAGCTGGAGCCATCTATTTTTTTATACTTTCTTACCTTTTAGACTTCAGAGACTTCTTGCCTGTTTTCAAAGGCTCATGGATGAAGTACTGAAACCTCAGATCCTTAGCTGCATACTTTGATGACATACTAATTTATTCAGAAATGTGTTGTCACATTTATCCAAAATGCAGACTGTATTGGACTCTTTAAATCAAGAATGACAAATAGTTAATGCTAATAAAAGTAAGTTTGTATGGCAGAAGCCAGATATTCAGGGTACGTGATTGAGAGGGAGAAAATCAGACTCACCCCAAAGAGCAAACTGAAACTGTCAAAAATCGGTCTGTACTCGGTACAGAATGATATATGAAGGCATTGTTAGAGCTAGCAGATAAATACAGAGAATTTGTACACTACTTTGCCACCATAGCCTGTCTTCTGACAGTCCTTTAAAAGGTAAGGTATCCACCCAGATAAAGTAGACCACAAAAGCTGGTGAGGCTTTTAACCAGCTAAAAACTGTCTTATGTTTACAGCCAATCTTGTTTGCTCTGGCCTTAGTAAACACTTTATTTTTACATACCAATGCATTTGAAGTAGGGTTGAGAGTAATTTTATCTCAAGAAGTAGGTGGTGAGGAACACCAAGTCTGCTATCCACTGCCTATGAAGAAGGCAGAGAAAAGATACTATGCCACAGACTGAGAATGTATTGCTATTAAGTGGGCATTAACTTCTTCGCAATATTATTATTTGAAGTGCAGTTTAACATTTTAAATGACAATGCACCCCTGTAGTAGCTATACAGACAACAGGATGTAAACACCAAATTGTGTAGTTGTCTTTGCCTCTACAGCCCTTTCATTTTGCCATCAGATTTAGGCCTCATAACTGCCACAAGAATGTGAACGTGTTGTTACAATCCCTTAATCCATCTTATTCAGTACAGCACTGGGATTCTTTGCTGGGAGGGAGGTCTTCGTGGCACAGTGGCTTTTGAAATGTCAAAAATGTTTTTGTATATACAGTAGGTTCATAGGTTCATAGACTAATGTCCCTGGAGCATTTGCAAGCCTAGCCCATAGAAATGCCCTGGCATCATGCCGCCTAATGTTAGTTACCCGTGTCTCTATCAAGAAAAGCCACTGGAATGATCCCCTGGGTGAACTTTCTATTACCCATCATCATCACAATTTCTCTTGAAGAGGGACAGCGAGGGGCTCTGCTTGACATGTATGGGAAGTCTATTCCAGAACATGGGCAGTCTCTGGGTGAGAAACCTGTCCCTCCAGCATGCTCTGTTCATTGTGGTAATGAGGTTACGGTCTCTGGAGCATGTGGTTTCAGGGATTTGGGTTTCTTTAGCTGTAGCATTTCTAACAGACCTGGGTCAGACATGGCTTTGTAAGTCAGGCAATGATTGCCTCTAAGTAGGTGATATGAGACAGAGAATAGCTGGAGTCTTTTGAGTCTGTCCGTGTAGGACATGTGTTTAATGCCTAGGATCCTCTACATGAGGGACTTCTGTGGCCTCTCCAGCTATTCCAGGTGTCTAGTGAGGTACATGCCAAATGGGGCATTATACTCAATGATTGGTCTAATGAGGGAAGAGTAGAGAGAGAGACGATGACCTCTTTCTTCCTGGATGCAAAACCCTTGGTAATGAGATGTGTCACATAGAAGGACTTTTTGACCGCAGTGGCAATGTGGTGGTTGAAGGAGAGGTTGCTGTCAACCTGCGTCCCCAGATCTCTTATAACACCTTCAGTGTTCAGTGGGCTCCCATCGATGTGATAATTAGTGGGAACTGAGTTTTTACCAAAGGGGATGGTGGCACATTTTTTTGGCATTAAGCTTAAGGCCATGGTTTCGACACCAGTCATTGGTCTCAGTAAGGTCAGCTTTGGAGAAATTTCTCAAGGTGGTTACCTTTGCAGGGAGTGTAGGTGAGATGTGGATTTCCATGGTGATTAGTTTATGCTATCTCTCTCTCTCTCCCTATATATATATATATATATATATATATATATATATATATATATATATATATGTGTGTGTACACACACCATATATTATTTTAAAAATTAATGGTAGTGTGCATAAACAACATATGGTACAAAAACTCATAATAGCTAATGCTAATGTGAATCATTTAAAATTTATGGTTAAAAGAAGGGCTAGAAGCCTACAAAATTAAAGATACTTGCTTCTCACAGAAAGAGATTTCAAGGTCAGCAGTGGAGACTCTTGGTGGACCCTACTTAAAAGAAGCTGTGGAAATATCAGAAGTAACTGGAAGACTTATGAATCTTCTAGAGAAGTCCTCTGAGCTAAGCTGTAATTTTATTCAACGAGTACCAACAGCACCTCGCAGATGTTTTTGAGGACTGCAAGGAAACTTGACCAGGGCAAGCAATATCATGTCTGAATTCTATGGAATCTTGTATTTCATTAAGAGACTTTAATGTGGTCTAACAAGCTGAAAATGAACCTTAGTTTAACTTTTTCATTGTAAATACTGCACTTGAATCAAGAAAATGGCTCCAGTATTTTACACTTGCTAAAATATATACACATAGCTAAATAAATACAAACATATTTGTATGCATAGGCAAGCAATACACATACAAAAATATTCACATGCATACTGTAAGAGATACACATGCGCATAGGAGCATGCGCCCACACACATACATACATACATACATACACACACACACACACACACACACACACACACACACACACACACACACACACACACACGCACACACACACACACACACACACACACACACACACACACACACACACACACACACACACACACACACACACACACACACACACACACACACATTTTGACATGCACTGTTATGCACACATACAGATTCTCAGCACATTGTGTAATGTGTCATTGTTCCAGTCCCCTTCCATAAACACATCACACCGAATGACATTTGATGACCTTTATTAAAGTGCCATAAACATAACTTTGTTAACCAGTATTAATTACAACTGAAACATAGTATAGTTGATTTTAATCACAGCATCAACATCAATGTAATGTTAACCATCGTCCATACCTTTATTCGCTTACTTTACTTATGAAGCAGCGTCCCACTACTCACTTAATTTGCCATTTATTGAATTAAACATCCAACCAAATAAAGAGCGTCCTTACTTCCACTCACTTATTTTATTTATCAAGCAGTGTCCAACTGCTCACTTTCCTTTCCCAACTCATTTAAATGAACCTCCAAAACCAGAGGGGGCAGAGAAGAGGGCAAGCCTGTCTTCTTCTCTGCCCACCACCGTGACCAGGCTGTACCCCCTCTGTCCTACCAGACTTCCAGTGACCTAACGACTCATTAAAAGGCCTTAAGCCAAGCATCATTCAGTGTACTCCATGCTCTCTAACCTGTCATCCCCACCCAAAGTCCCATCATCAGGTCATTACCTGCCAAATGCACCAAACACTAAAAATCCCACGCCATGCAAAACCATGCAAGACCAACTGCACCATGAACCCTAACTGCCCCATTTTACTGCCCAATGTATCTATTAATGTCCAAAAGAAGCTTCCTTTCCATTCAATATAATAATAATCCATCCAGTACCTAATACCAAAATATAAACAAGGAAACATTTACTGACATCATAGCATTTACTGACCAACAATCACCTACAAATAATTTCATCACATCCATAAAAGGAAATGCCACATGAACTGTAACCCAATACCACCGTTACTAAATCCAGCCCTCAACACACAAGCTATCTTGCCAATAGCCAATGTCTGTCAATCCTACGTCAACCTTTCAAACGAATAAACTACTAACCAGGATTAAATTCCACCCCCACCTCACCCCTGTTTAACTATACTACTCCCAGCTAACTCCTCCTTGACCAACTCAACTGAGTGATGTTTATAAAGCTGGAAACTGATGGTGTAATGATGAATGTTGTTAGTGCATACACTCCGCAAGTTGGGTGTGCGATGGATGAGAAAGAAAAATTTTGGAGTGAGTTGGATGAAGTGGTGGTGAGTGTACCCAAGTGAGAGAGACTGGTGATTGGAGCAGATTTCAATGGGCATGTTGGTGAAGGGAACAGAGGGGATGAGGAAGTGATGGGCAGATATGGTGTTAAGGAGAGAAATGCAGAAGGTCAGATGGTAGTAGATTTTGCAAAAAGGATGGACATGGCTTTGGTGAATATGTGTTTTAAGAAGAGGGAGGAACACAGGATGACATACAAGAGGAGGAAGATGCACACAGGTGGATTATATCCTATGCAGAAGGGCCAGTCTGAAGGAGATTGGAGACTGTAAAGTGGTGACAGGAGAAAGTGTAGTTAGGCAGCATAGAATGGTGGTCTGTAGGATGATGTTGGTGATAAAGAAGAGGAGGACAAATGTGAGAGCAGTGCCAAGGATCAAATGGTGGAAGTTGAAAAAGGGTGATTGTGAGGTGGAGTTCAGGGAAGAGTTAAAACAGGCACTGGGGGGCAGTGAAGAGTTACCGAATAGCTGGGTAACTACAGCAGAGATGGTAAGGGAGACAGCTAGAAAGGTGCTTGGTGTGACATCTGGACAGAGGAAGGAGGACAAGGAGACCTGGTGGTGGAATGAGGAAGTATGGGAGAGTGTATAGAGGAAGAGGCTGGTGAAGAAGAAGTGGGATTGTCAGAGAGATGATGAAAGTAGACAGGAGTATAAGGAGATGAGGAGCATGGCAAAGAGAGAGGTGGCGAAGGCTAAGGATAAGGCATATGGAGAGTTGTATGAATGGTTGGACACTAAAGAGGGAGGAAAGGACCTGTACTGATTGGGTAGACAGAGGGACCGAGCTGGGAAAGATGTGCAGCAGGTAAGGGTGATAAAGGATATTGAGGGGAAACTTACTCAAAACTGAGAAGAGTGTGTTGAGCAGATGGAAAGAGTACTTTGAGGGGCTGATGAATAAAGAAAATGAAAGAGAGAGAAGGTTGGATGATGTGTGGATAGTGAATCAGGAAGTGAAACAGATTAGCAAGGAGGAAGTATGGACAGTTATGAAGAGGATGAATAATGGAAAAGCTGTTGGTCCAGATGACATACCAGTGGAAGCAAGGAGGTGCTTAGGAGAAATGGCAGTGGAGTTCTTAACCAAATTGTTTACTAAAATCTTGGAAAGTCAGAGGATGCCTGAGGAGTGGAGAAAAAGTGTTTTGGTACCTATTTTTAAGAATAAGGGTGATGTGGAGATTTGTAGTAACTACAGAGGGATAAAATGGATCAGTCACAGCTTGAAGTTATGGGAAAGAGTAGTGGAAGCTAGGTTAAGAAGGGAGGTGATGATTAGCGATCAGTATGTTTTCATGCCGGAAAAGAGCATTACAGATGCGATGTTTGCTCTGAGACTGTTGATGGAGAAATATAGGGAAGATCAGAAGGAGTTGCATTGTGTCTTTGTGGACTTGGAGAAAGCATATGATAGGGTGCCTAGAGAGGAGTTGTGGTATTGTATGAGGAAGTCAGGAGTGGCAGAGAAGTATGTAAGAGTAGTACAGGATATGTACAAGGGTAGTGCGACAGTGGTGAAGTCTGCAGTGGGAGTGACAGAACCGTTTAAGGTGGAGATGGGATTACATCAAGGATCAGCTCTGAGCCCTTTCTTATTTGCAATGGTGATGGAAAGGTTGACAGACGAGATCAGACAGGAGTCCCCATGGACTATGATGTTTGCAGATGACATTGTGATATGTAGTGAGAGTAGGGACCGAGTTGAGGAGACCCTGGAGAGGTGGAGATATGCTCTAGAGAGGAGAGGAATGAAGGTCAGCAGGTCTAAGGCAGAATATGTGTGTGTGAATGAGAGGGAGGATAGTGGAATGGTGAGGATGCAGGGAGTAGAGCTGGTGAAGGTGGATGAGTTTAAATATTTGAGATCAACAGTTCAAAGTAATGGTGAGTGTGGAAGAGAGGTGAAGAGAGTACAGGCAGGGTGGAATGGGTGGAGAAGAGTGTCAGGAGTGATTTGTGACAGACGGGTACCAGTAAGAGTGAAAGGGAAGGTCTACAAGAGGGTAGTGAGACCAGCTATGTTGTATGGGTTAGAGACAGTGGCATTGACAAAAAGGCAGGAGTCAGAGCTGGAAGTGGCAGAGCTAAAGATGTTAAGATTTGCACTGGGTGTGACAAGGATGGACAGGATTAGGAATCAGTATATTAGAGGGTCAGCTCAGGCTGGATGGTTTGGAGACAAAGTCAGAGAGGCGAGATTGCATTGGTTTGGATGTGTGCCGAGGAGGGATGATGGGTGTATATTGGGAAAAGGATGCTAAGGATGGACCTGCCGGGTAAGAGGAAAAGAGGAAGGCCTAAGATAAGGTTTATGGACATGGGGAGAGAGGACATGCAGGTGGTCGGTGTGACAGAGCAAGATGCAGAGGACAGGAAGAAATAGAAACAGATGATCTGCTCTGGCGACCCCTAATGGGAACAGCCAAAAGAGAAGAAGAAGATAAAAGTGAAGAATAGACCTTAACCCTCCTGTGACCCTGCTAGTAGTTGTTGTTAATAAACCATTAGAATTCTGTGCATCTCCTCATGCCCCTCACACTTCTCGCCCTCACCTTAGTCATACCTTTCAACTGCTTGAAGCAAGAAATCTGGCCAAGGCCTCAACTACATACATGCATTACACTTAGTGAGCAAGGCATACATTATTGCAAATACAAAATGCAAATTCATGATGTCACTAAAGAACAAATCTCCTTTAAAGACAAAACTGCAGACTTTTAGCATGCCCAATTCAAAATATAATGGTGCTCCCTCACTATAGACAACATTTGTGCAGTAGCACCGCTGAGCCGACACTACGAAAGCAAGAAACACAACCTCTTAGAACAAGAAATCTAGACCAACCCTGAATAACGTGGGACCAATGTCGAACAGAAACTCCAAATGCAATAGAACGGGTTTGCAGTGTGGACTTCTGAAGGGGTATGAGACTAAAATGCAGATATCTGGTATTTCCTAACTTCTGTCGTTAGTCAGCTGCCATTAAATTGCCAGGAAACAAAAGTTTATGAAAAAGTGCACTGCTGCAATTACTTGCAGTAACCCTGTGCTGTACTTTCACTATAACAGAGTTACTCCAGGGACAGATTTCAAATATTGCTCTATACGTAAAAGCTACCATAGAAACAGGGCCCGCGCTGGCCTCCAAACATAACCAAGTTATGAGGCACCGATCTGGGCATACCTCAAAACTTCATACCAAAGATGCATACACCTCTAACTCCCCTCCCTTTCTGTGAAAGAGATACGGCTCCACACTACTGGCAATTAGAGTCGCACTGCACATGCACCACAGCAACCATTAATTAACCTTTCTCTGACCCAGGTATAGCCACTCGCAGATTCAGATGAGTGGAATACCTCCACATCGTTATGCTATCCAGAATGCACCTGTTGATGTGAAACTATTCCTTAAGCCCCACCACTGTCCTCAGTTACTATGTATAATTTATCATCCCTTCTCCAACACTCACAGTAACCAAACCAAAGTATTCACCTCTAAATCAGGGATGTCAGTGTCAATCCAGGAAAACTAACTGGTATGTCAAGCGGCCGATCAACTAACAAAGCAATCACCCCCAGTTTGCCAGAAAGCCAAGATTTATGAAAACAGGCCAAACTTTTTCCGATAGCAAGTTCATGTCAAAATGTGTTTCTTTACCCAGTTACACTAGCCTAAAACCTTTTAATCCCCTCCCTACCCTTACCTCATTTCCCTACAGTCATTCCTATTACCATTTATCCCTTTCATCTCCCCTTAGCCTCTTAGTTCCCACTAACATTTATCTAACCGCCATTTGAAGAT
Source organism: Protopterus annectens (assembly GCF_019279795.1). Classification (NCBI taxonomy): domain Eukaryota; kingdom Metazoa; phylum Chordata; order Ceratodontiformes; family Protopteridae; genus Protopterus; species Protopterus annectens. Next base: position 481,163,629 of record NC_056750.1, read on the forward strand.
GTCCCGGGACAAACTGGTTTGTTACCAAACCTCATTTATTCCTGTGCTTGTTTACATAATAATAAGTGTGAATGTGTTAGTGCAGATAGAGTATGGGACACTGCCTCTGGTTTAGTTGTGAATGCTTTTGCAGAAACAGATCTCATATTGCTGTAAGTGTGGATGCTGTTACCAGCTATTTATACTAGATTGTGATACATGGAAAAAAAGAAAACATCTTTTTATTGCTGATCAATGGAAACACCCAAAGGACATTGCTAAATCTGGACTTACTGGACATTTAAAACACTGTATTAATTTATTGACTAAAAGTGTTTATTTTGATTTTTCTCCTAAAACATTTAATCCAAGCAATGCAAAACTCTAGTTTCAGTTATCTAAGTTTTGTTAGTTTGCTGCATGCTTCCCCTCAAGTATGTCTATAGTTAATTGTGAGTGTTGAAATGCTTCCCCTCAAGTATGTCTATAGTTAATTGTGAGTGTTTAAATATTTCGCATTACATTTGCTTATTGCTGTGCTCTGCTGTTAACATGCTTTATTGTACTATTTATAAGTGTGCATTTATTCGGTGTGTTAACATTTCTGAATTAAAAGAATACACAAAGCAGTTAGCACTTTCTATTTGTACTGTGGTATAAAGCTGTTATAGTTGTTGTGGTTTAGATGCACTGAAATGCCTTTCACTAGCAACATTAAGTTTTACTAACAGCAGTACATGACAAATGGGCCGCTGATGTGGCATGACTACACTGCTGTAATACCAGTCACACTCCAACATCCAGAAGAGATAGTTTTGATTAGCAGTACATATGAATGGATTAGAAGCACAGTGTAGTTCATTAGTTTTCTGAACTGCATTTCTGAGTCCTCAGTACTACAGTTCTTAACAGTGGTAAACCTTCAGTCACCCGTACTGCAACACTGTGCAGTTAGCACCCACTTTGCTGTACCTACACACATTACAATACCACATTGTAATATGTTTGTTGTGCTGCACAGCTGAGGGCATAGGTGTAACCTCTGCCCAAAAAGCATTATACAGTTTTGCCACAGCAGTGATGCCTATCTGCCATGGAAAAGCATCCTGTAATCCTAATTTGCCACTGCACACTGTCAAAACATGGCCAGATATCACAGTTTCCATATCCTTAACAGGAACCAGGTATGCATATGTGCATTCCTTGGGAAGACTGCTCTTCAGCACAACAGCATACATCTTATGCAGGCATGTGCCCTGAAAGATACCTACCAAGCCCACTGGATTCCACATGTGCTCTATAAAAGGGAAGATTCACAGCTACATGGCTGTGTATAGTTTCAGATGCTACACCTTCCTTGATGGCCCCTTTGTCATGATAGTGTGTGTGACTACAACTCCATAACTGTTTGCATTTTCACATAATAAGCCAAATGGTATCAATTTGTATCATCAAACACTCTGTATCAGTGTGGGTGAACAGCTGCACAGCTGAATACCTTTTAAGGTGCTAAGCTCATTTCCAGGATGCCACCTGCATAATGTATTGTAGTAAATGCTTTAAAGTCTGTTCTTTCACATAATCCCCAGATGACACCTTTACTCTGTATCAAATTAGTGTACAACTGTATGTCCTTTCATATACAAACATCTCCCTTTGGATGTCTTTTGCATTTTGAAACAGTATGGCTATACCCCTGCATGTTGTTTTACCCATTTAGATGTTACCCTGAGACACTGTTACCACAATCTATATGTGTGACTATTGTTTACTCCCAAGTTTCCCAGTTACATCTGGCATAGCCAATAGGTATATGTTCCAGCAATTTATTGCCCTCTCCCAAAATGCTCCTCATAAAGGCAGTAGGCTGTACAGTGCTGTTGTCCTGTATACCTCACTTCTCATGTACAGAATGTTGTGTCGTGTTCAGGTGTTCAGTCATTCACTAATGCTGTAATGAGCAGCACACATTACTATTTTTTTTTTCAGTTCTGTGCATGAGCATTAAATGATAAATATATTATTCTGAATCTCATATCTGTCACTGATGTGAGCAAGGCACTTTCATTACTAGCCTAGGAGTGCCCCATTGAGGCCATCTTTTTCAACAACCTTTACAAAACCCAGAGCTGACTGGGCTTTTTCTCACCCTCTACCTAACTAATGTTCCTCTTTTTTTATATCTTTAATTATTTTGTTAAAATGTAAAATACAACTTAAAAAAGAAGATTCATTGCAGATCACATGATCCCAAGCTTTGTTCTGATTGACTTACCCTTTCTCTTCAGCTCCTCCTCTGCCATTTTCTTGGTTCAGTGTTGCTGAACATCTCAAACATTTTATTGGTGTTTGACATTTCTTGTTGCTTTTACTGAACATTTTAAGACTGCCTTATATTCTTAGCCTGATTTTTATACATTTAAGTCTGAGATTTGTATGTTAATTGTGACACTAAGTGTTTTACAATGTTTGTTTCTAGACCTCTTTGAACCAAAAACATTACCATATCCAGTTTAAGTCTTACTAAAGTTGTTAAAACATTAATTTAGTTTTCTGAGCTGCCTTTCTCTCAATACATATTTACATGTTTTTCAACTTTAGGGCTGCTGATGACATATACAAATCTGCACAGTTCCTTTCCCTCATTGGAAGTGTCTTCCAAGTGCCTTATATGGGAGTCAAATCTTATAGTGCAAATTCGGTGAAAAAATGAGAAAATGATATTAAACACATGATTTCAGTGCAAAAAAAAACTGTTTGCTTTTTATTAGACTTAAGTTGACCTTGGAATGGATTAGATTTAGCTGCCAGATGGAGGTGGGTTGCATAGTCCCCCACCAATATGGCAGAAGTAGACAGATTGCCTCCACTTGAAACACTAATTTTTTGAAAAATGTGTGTGATTCTTACAGCTAATATTTATGCATTCAGAGTACAATACTTAGTATTTTGGACAGCCCAAACACACACTGATCCAGTATGAAAACAAATGTATTTTATCTGGGTATTATCTTCTACACTGCTTATTTGAAGAATAGATTATGACTTACACTAGAGTTTCTCATCCCAGTTTACTTATTCATTATATGTTAGCTTAGCCAATAAATACTTTTTCTAAGCAGCACACCCAGATTCACAAGATATTTGGGGCATATATGTGATTAATGCATTCTTAGCTGCATTTCTTTCACACGGTGTAGTAATTTTCTGCACCTTAAAATTGATTCAAATTATTTAGTTGTGTATGAGATCCTCAGTGGTAGTAGTACTCAAATGGCATATCATATTTTGTATAAAATGTGAGTGGTTGTAATTTTACTCTTGTTTAATGTCATGCATTTGATAAACATAATGAACATTTTATAGTACACCAGTAGAAACCTGTTGGAGTATGCCAATAGAAACCTGAATTATCTGCTCTCAGTATAAATAGCTATTTAGTAAAATACATTAATTTCAGATGTGGGCGCATACTTATTTCATCAAAGCTTGATTTCCTGAGAATATCCATGCTAACTTCTTTATAGTTGTGAAAGCAAAGGCTTTCATAGTGTGGTTACAATATTCAGTTAAGGTGGGGAATGGCCAAGATGGCAGAGTGACAGCGGTAGCTGAAAAAAGCTCTGTAACAGTATTTTTGTTTTCTGACTATTAATTTGTCAAAAGCTATTTTCTATGTAGTTTTTAAGTAGTAAAATATCATTTGTGAAGTGAAAAAGGATTCTGTAGCTTTGATACAGTTGAAAGTTGAAACAAAAATCATCAAAAAAAGAGACTATAAAATGAGCCATTCAAAATATGATGCATAGAACTCATTTTTGAGGAAAGAAATGCAGTTTCCTATAACAAGTATGCAGGATATTGTAACTAAAATAGACAGTATGGAATTGAATATGGACAATTTAAAACAATAATGTAAAAAAAATGGACTTTTTGAGTGATATGATAAAACACCGTTTATAAATAATCAGAATGAAATAAGCACTCAATGACCAGAAGGGAAGGCTATCTGAAGGTGAAATACACAGAATTCTTATTAAAGCAAACTATTTGGGTTATTGAAAAAAATATATGATATGGAAAATAAAATGAGAATGAATAGCATATAAATCTATGGGATCCCTGAAAAGTTGAATGGAGAAAATATGATTTACTTTTTAACAACATGGTTGCACAAAAACTTGAACTTAGAAGCTCAGTCATTTGGAATTGAAAGAGCTTCCAAGAATGAAAATGCTCCTCCAAGGTCAATTATTGTAAAGTTATTATCTCCTATGGAGCAAGATCAAATATTAAAAGCTGCATGAACAAGTCCTCCAATAAAAAGAAGTGAAATATAGTTTGTCTTGACAATGACTACTGCACAAAAGTTATGAGTAAAAGAAAGGTTTGCTTATCTTTGATCAGAGAGCTTAGAAAAAGGTATAAAGATCTATTTGCTTTTTCCTGCGAGACTCAAAACACACTTACCAGATGGAATAAAATATGTGATAATTTGGAAGATGCAACTGAACTTAAAAAAAAAAAGATGTTTAACATGCTTGATGAAATGAACTAGAATACTATATCCCTGAAGAAGTAAACTGAGTTAATACATGGAATCCAAAAGATTAAAATTAAATGACATAATATCTGATTGGTTGTAATCATTTTTTTTTTCTCATAGGTAATTAGATATGGAAATAAAAGATGTGTTAAATGTACTCAGCCTTCACTTAAAATGCCTGATAAATAATTTCATAAGTATAATATGTAGTTTTAATTCATTCTTACATTGTTGATATTTTACTTATAAAATTTGGTATAAGCTAATAACAATAATTAAACAGTAAGCTGTTTATTCAGCATCTAATATAGTTAGTGTCCTGACCAAGTAAGTTTTCCAGTATTCATTTACTGCTTATTTTGCATTAACCATCCTGCCTCTTTAAGTTATTGCTGTTAGCAAATTGAATATGTAAAGTGAAGGTAGAAAAAACATTTAAATACTGTAGACATACAGACTGCATTGCTTAATCATATACTATCCGTACCACATTGTCTTTAGAGGAGTTTCCCATAATCTGTGCATACTAATACCATTTGCTTTCCTTTTAGCATACAATTTGTGGAGACTGCGTGGAGTATATATGGTATCTGCATTATAAAGTTGGTGTGCGATCTTTGTCCATCTTGTAATTTTTTAATTCTTTATACTGTTTCTCTACAGCTGTTATAGACAGTACCTTTTGAAGGACTATTCTAATTTAGCAGATTGAGTGCATATATCAATTTACTGTACAGACATGTCAACATTGAATATACTGTTAGGGAATATTTGAAAATTCATTCAAATAGAAAATTACTGAAAATATTACATATATGTATGCATGTGTAAATATGTTTATATTGGTATGTGTAAATGTATATATGGATCTACTTTACAAGCCCAACATTTCAAAACTTCGAGCTGCAAATGGTCAAGACCATAAGAGTTTTGAAACTTCAAAATTGTAATAATTTTTTTTATGTTTTTGCAGGGGTTAGGCCCCCCTGCACCCCCACACCCCCTGCTAAATAAATATACTAACTCCAAGATCGAACTACAGTGAGGAAAATGGTAAATTTCCCATTGCACTCTGTTTAGCAATCTCCATTCAAAATGTTCAAACTTTCAAAACTCCCATCTTACGGTCTCAACCATTTGCAATTTCAAAGTTTTGATACTTTGAACTTGTGAATGGAATCCATATGTATATGTGTGTATAGGTATATATAGGCACCTATAATCTAGCTAGAGGTGATGAAGATAAAGTACCTACTGCAGGTAGTCAGATGCCTATTATGGGACAGAGGAAGAAATAAGAACATCAGAGCAAATGTCAAAGTAGTGCCAGTTGCAGAGAAAGTCAAAGACAGCAGATGTGCCAATTGCAGAGAGTCAAAGAGAATAGATTACAATGGTTTGGGTACATGTACATAAAAGCAGAAGACAATTCAATGAAGAAAATTTGAGGCACACAGGAAGAAGGCAAGAGGAAACAAGACTATCCAGCTTAGAGATGGAAGGTTTGATTGTGAGAAGACCTGTGACAGTCAGGCATGACTGTCAAAGTAGGCAAGAGAGGGGCACTGAATTGAGAGAGATGGCAGCAGTGGACATGACACTCCAATCCCATGTAGAAAATGGAAAACATAGGGGTTGATGATGATGTGTATAACAGTGTGTATGTTTATATAACTTTTGCATCCATAGACTGTTAGATTTTTAAATATTATGAAAATTATTAATGTTGAAATGTTATTATTTTTTGTTAATGGATAATGGGAGAAAATGGTGAAATGCTCATTTAATAAAATACAAGAATGGGATAAGGAATTACTAAGTATATGTGAACAATTATATAAAACTAGATTAGAACAGCAAATTGGAGGCAATAATAGAGAAGTTATACATTTTTTAAATATACAATATCAAAACATTTTGTATCATGAAGTAGAAATTGCTTTAAAAAATAAAATAAATAATTATACAGTGTCTCTTAAAGATTTATTAAGACTGGCTAATAAGGAGTAAATTAATGAATAAGAAAGCTCAAAGAAATAATATAATTACTTCAAAGAACATTATTACTTCAGATATAGGGAAAATGTTATCTATTTTAAACACTTTTTCCAGATTTAAATAATAATGTAAACACATCTTTGGATGAAAATAAATTAGCTAATTATTTAGATAATGTTACAATCCAATAAAATAAGGACAAGATAGAAAATATGAAGAAACAATTCTCTTAAATAAGTTAATGATGCTATTAAAAAGTAAGATGGGCAAAGCACAAGATTTAGATGGATTAACAGCAGAAATATATAAATTACTACAACCTAATATAATTTTACTATTAAACTAAACATACAACTTAATTCAAAATTTTAAAATACTACCACCCTCATGGAAATTACATTGATTTGTCCTACAGTTAAGCCATGTATTTCTTCCTATAGACTGATTTCATTATTAAATGTTTATTATAATATCTGTATAACAATATTATTATATAGATTAAAACAGTTTGCTGAAAAATTATAAACAAAGATCAAACAGGTTTTATTATGAATGTACTATAAATTGGAAATATTAGAAGAGTTGTAACAAAATTAGACCTAGCTGAAAAACAAAAGAATAATTAGCCCTGATTAGTTTAGATATAGAAAAATTGATTCAGTAGATTGGGGATGCTTATTTAAAACTTTAATTGCATTTGGATTTTCAAAAAAAAATGTGGAATTAATAAAGTGATTATATGATGGCACTAAGGCTTCTGTTAAAGTAGGTATGTTTATTTCTCAGCATTTCAAAGTTAATAAGGGTACATGCAGGGGCATCCATTATCCCCTTTATTATTTGCATTAGTAATAGAAACATTTGCAAATTGTATTAGATTAAATAAAATATAGAATGTTTTAATATTAATAAAAAATTTCAATAAAAAATCAGCTATTTGCAAATAATATTCCATTACCAACCAGGGACAAATAATTCTATTAATGAATTAAATGAGCACTTTGAAAATATAAATTAGACTCTTCTATGAAATGTATTCATAATGAAATTGAAATTATTCTAATAAATCAAAAAGTGAACTCTATTGTTAAGAATAAATATAAAAGTAATTGGGGAAAATTAAGTTAAATATTTAGGAATTATTAATAATCTTACTGTTAATTAAACTAAATTATTAATACTAACTTTTCCAAAATTATGAGTGACATACTTTCTTTAACTAAACAATGGAATATGCTTTTTGTTTACCTTTGAGGAAAGATTGATGCATATATAAATGATTATCTTGCCCAAAATATTACAGTCAATTAATTTATTTCCATATAATCTCTTGACTAAAAATAGGGAAAATCTTAATGTAATTATTGTGGTATCCATCAAAATACAGAATAGAAAAATCATAGAAGACTATGTAAACATGTTGGGATAAGGTTTACAGATTTAAAATGTTATTGCCTGGCAGTGATTATAAATATAATTTTCTTTTGGCTAGACCATTATTATTTAAGTTATTGAAAAAGTTTACATGAACAAGTAATAAATTATTCAAATGTTAATGATTTGAAATTTTTTTTATGGTTACTTAAAAATTTCACAAGGGAAACCTCAATAATGAAATGAATGAATAGTATATGACGTTAATTTTAAATACTTTTAGGAACTTTATAAGTGTTAAGTAAAAATCAAAATATAGTTTTCCTATTGTATTTACATGTATTGTTTATTAAGTAAGCTAACTATTATGACCATTTTTAAAAAATATATGATTGTGCATACAGAGATTTATTACTATCTATGGATCAGATTATTAGAAAATTTGATTTGGGTGACACATGTAATATTAACAGATTATTTTCATTATTTAAATGAACAGAAATATAAATTGCCAAAATTGTGAATTCTTCACATCTATTATTAGAGGTGAAATTTCATCTAAAATTAGTTTATCCAAGTTATACAAAATAATAATAGTAATTTAGATAAGAATGGAATTTATAGAAATTTTAGGAGCAAATGATTTAATAATATAAAAAAAATAATATAAAATTCTGTTGGTTTAACATCTTCAAATATGTATTGGTAAATATTTACAAAGAAATACATACAAATATGTTTTATTACCCACAATTAAAACTGAAATTCTAGTGTAATATGGTGATAAGAGCTGATTGGATTCACATTTTTATGGATTGTGAAAAGTTAAATGAATATTGGAAAACAATGTAAATTATTTTTTAAAAGTATTTGGACAGATGATTCTGATCTTACTAGATCAACAATTTTGACTAAAGCTCCTATTCCATAGGTAATAGTATTAATCAATACAGAATTGTTTGGAGTCTTCTTGCAGTAGCTAGAAAAATTATTACTAAGAACTGGAAAGCAGATATAATTTCTTTGTTTAAATAACTTTTGGAATTAGACACTATTTTATGTAAAAATCCAAGAGATGTGTTAAAAATAAGATCTGTTAATGTGATGAAAATAAGTTGTTGGGGCAAACTGGAGATGTTGATTATTAAACACAATAGAAGTTAAAATTGTTTATATATTTAAATTATTTTAGAAACTAATGTATAATTGATATGTATTACATAATACTGTAATATCTTCCTTTCTGTTGCTTATATTGCACATATGTAAAAATCAATCAAAAATTAAACAAAGAATATTTTTTAAACACACCTGTATTGAATTATCATTTGTGACAGGCAATCATACATTTATACAAACATAATCAAACTGTGTTAACAAATTAACATTAACATACATTATACTTCACTTAATATTGTTATGTATCATATAACCTAAGTAACATTATATAATTTAGTCAATTCCTTCCCCTTTTTTAACAAGAAACATCTTTATTAAACCATCACTTATGGCATAAGCAATCATACATTTATATAAATGAAAACAAACCACCCCAACAAAATCCTAGTTGCAAGCATTTTATATCACAAACCATACTGACACACTCCCAGTTGCAGACATTATATATCACCTATAATCTACCCAATCATTTTCAGTTAAACATTACATAGCTCATTTAAGTCCTGCATTCTTTTAAACCTCATTCTTCCCCTGTATGCAGTGTTCCCACAATTCCCATTTTTTCCTATGCAGTTTGTGCCCACCCTTTTCTAAATATCTCAATTCCGGTTGTTTTATCTCTATTACTATAGTCACTACTTCTAATATAGCTGGTTTACATTTTGATTTCCATTTTCTAGTAATTGCTTTTTTGGCAGCTGCCATAATTAGAGCAAGGCCTTACCATGTCTCAATAATTCCAATTCTGTATCATAGTTCAGAAAAATCATCTCCCCCATTACATCAATGTGCCCACCCAGCATCTCCGACAGTGCATCCCACAGGGAATCCTTAAAGTCCACCAACCCACCACACTCTCAGAAAATGTGTTCCCAAGTATTGCTTTCTTCCCCTTCACACCTCCAACATTTGCTGTCTACCTGCAGAAAAATTCTCTAGAGTCTGTTTGTGGTATAAAAATATGTATGTAAACATTTCCAAACAAAAATCCTAAATCTTTGAGATTTTGTTGCATATTTGGGAGACATACATATATACACTCATTGTTTCTTTGTGAATTGCTTATCCAGTCTGTCTTCACAATTCTTTCTAACCTCTTCTGATTGATTCTTATAGTTATCATGCAATATTTGATATGTTCTACTAATTATAAAAAACAGAATATTCATGTAATGGAGTCATTCACTTCCTTTTATTATCTCTGCTTAGCACAATTTTCTGCTTGGTTATAACATCTCTTTTTTAGATGTGTTACCAGGGGAAGACAGTCACTCACATGCCCACCACCACCCATAATTCTCTAATGTAGCTGTGCCAGTATTAATTCTCAGAATTATTTTTTTATGAATTACCCATTTAATTTCATCCATTTGCAAGCCTAAGTCCTACCAAGGACACATCTGAGCTTTTCTTTTTCTAAACTCACTATGTGCTTAATCTGCTGTTGTTATTATAGTTACTGCTATTTGTAAGACTGTTTCCATACTTGCATCAGAATACTCCTGCTCCCTAACTTCCATCATTAGAATGGGCTGTAATATCCAATTGCCTTTCTGAATGATCACTTAGCAGTGTGGATGAGTGTCTTGCCTTTATGAAGTGGTAATTCAGACTGCCTTCTTGAAATAATATGTGCCATAAGTCATGCAGTTCTATGTCAATAGATTTAAATCTGTGTACCTCATAAATTACAACTCTGTTCTAGTTTTATATATGTAGGCACAGGGCAAATGGTTGAGTGGTTTCTGGTGAAAGCAGGATTTGTTGACTTAATTTATGCAACGCTATGAGAAGACTACTTGCCTCCACTACAGGACACATGGTAGAGCCTGGTCCGCTAATTTGATTATGATGATTCACTAGATGGGGTTTGACAGAAATTAAAAAGCTCCATGTACATACATTAACAAAAACAGAGAATTAATACAGGATTAAAATAAAATAATTACAAAACTGACAGAAATTAAAGCGTAAGATTGCACAACTTAAAAGTTAAAACATTTTGATGTAGTGGTTGTAGTAGCAATGGGTTGATGTGGTATGCAATAGTAGTAGTTTAGAACAACATGAAATGATAAGCATTCTGTTTTGTATGGAAAGCTAATGCTTACATTAGGTAAGGTATGGAGGGAGTAAGTGTTAGTATGAGGATGAGAAGGAGGACACACGGCAAGTGTTAGTAAGTAAGGAATTCTAGGAGAGGGAATGAAGGAGGAAAAAGCACAGCTAGTGTTAGGTAGAATTGTGGGAGAGAGGGATTGGACGAAGTGGAGGTGGATGGGAGAAGGTTAGGAGGGGTGAGAGCAGGAGCATTCCCAAGCAGAAGAGCAATAGGAATGGAGTAATGTCTTAAACATGGAGAGGTTATGGGTAGTTCATATATGGGTAGGAAGAGAGTTCCATTTCTGTGCTAGTGAAAATGACAGTAGAAATTGCCCCGAAGTACATAGAGGTTTATATACTTTGAGGAGATTCTGATTATTGGACCATAGAGATCGAATGGAGAGATGCAGATTAAGGATGGAGGAGAGGGAGGGGCAGAGAGATGGCTTAAAATTTAGTTTACGAGCGGTAGTGAGCTGAATGTAAGAGAGATAATTGGGGAGTTCCGGCCAGTTCAAAGAATGTTAGGCACCGAAGTGATGGGAGGAGGATTTGAAGTTGGTAGCAAACTTGGCGATCTTATTATAACAAGATGCCAGTTTAGCCTTAAGGGTGGCTTGTAGACTGGTGAGGAGAGGGGCTCCATACATGAGAGAGGAATGGAGGTAGGTGGTAGAGCGAGTAAGTTTAGTTGAAGAAGTAAGGTAGTGATTATGGCGGTAAAGCACTCCAAGCTTCTGGTGAGTTTTCTCAATGGTGGTTTGAAGGTGAGTGTCAAACTTTAGCTGTTCATCGATAATGACACCCAGGAGCTTAGTATGGGGGACTATTTGGATAGGAGTCATGTTTTGGCTGACTATAGAGAAGGAGTTCTTGCCTAGGTTGGTGTTTTTAGATGGGGTAAAGATCATGGTTTTAGTTTTCAATGCATTTAGAGACAGGTGATTATTTAGCATCCATCTCTCAGTGCAATTAAAGGCAAGCTGAGTTTCATGCATGAGTTTGGGGAGAGATTCCATGGAGCAGATGTTAGCAGAGTCGTCTGCATATTGGGCAAGTTTAGCATTTGGGATACTATGATGAAAGTCATTAATGAAGATATTGAATAGTAAAGGACCCAGGATATAACTTTGGGGGATGCCTGTCAGAGTGTCAAGGTAGGGAGATGTACAGTTATTCTACTTGATGGCCTACTGCCTATTTGTGAGGTAGCTGGAAAACCAATTGATGGAAGAGGAGGACAGATTAAGTTGAGAGAGCTTGGACAAAAGTAGGCTATGGGAAATGGTATCAAAGGCCTTGGATAGGTCTAGGAGAAGGGTAGATACAATGTTGCCAGAGTCACATGTGAGGTTGATGATATCGAGGAAAGACAGCAGGCCTGTGGTGGTACTGTGTCCTGGTCTGAATCCATGTTGTGTTGGGGTCAGAAGATGGTTATGTAAGAGATAGGGTAAAAGTTGCAGGTGAATACATTTTTCAAGGATTTTGGAGATAGGGGAGAGTGGCTATGAGGTGGAAATTGGAGATGTCAGAGTTATTGCCTCCTTTATGTAAGGAAATGATAAAGGCCTTTTTCCAGAGGAGGGGTACATAGGACTCTAGAATGGAATGATTAATTAGGATGCAGATAGGGAGAGCTATGCCGTCAGCAGCAAACTTGAGGAAGGTAGTTGGTAAGTTGTCTGGAGTATTAGAGCAGGATTTTAAGCATTGTATAAGTTTTTTATAGTGTTTACAGGAATGGGTTTAAGGGTGAAGGGATGGGGTTAGCTGGCAGGGGTGGCAGATGTAGAGGAGTTGTAGGTGGGAGATGTGGAAGGAGCTGAAGAGTTGTTAGAGAAAGATGTGGTGAGCTAGGCAATAGAGTCAATGAAGAAGAAGTTACATTTAGAGGCTATGATATGATCTGGGCCATTCGGGTCGGGGTATAGGTTGTCTTTTCTGCTGGGGTTAAGGAGGATAGATATGCTACCCATAAATTCCTTGAGGTTGGATTGATGATTGTTTTGAAGCTTAGAGTAGTAAGATTTGCAGTCAGAAGCTATTTGTTTTTTTACTGCATTACGAAGTTGTTTAAATTCAGTACGGAAGTTGGGAGTTTTGTATTTTTGGTAGAGTTTCCATGTTTTATCACGGATATGCATGAGGGTTAATGTTTCTTTGGAAAGCTAGGGGGTCATTTTGGATTTCACTCTTTTAGTTCCAGGAGGAACAAAGTTGTTTAGCAGGTTGATGAATGTAGTATTAAAGAAAGTAATAGCATTGTCAAGAGGAAGAGTTTTCAAAGGGTTCCAGTTCATTTGTTTGAAGCAGTCAGAGAAGGACTGAGGGTCAAAGTTAGTGCGGGTACAGGTTGAGATATAATTATGATGTAGGTGAAGGTAGGAAGCATACGAAGGCAGGGAGGTGATCACTTAGAGAGTCGGGCAAGGTGCCACTATCAGAGATATTATTAGGATGGGAAACTAGAATCTAGTCCAGAATACTGCCTGAACAGTTGCCTTTGTTGGGTGTGGTAGGAGAGTTAATTAACTGAGAGAAATTGTAAAGGTTAATATTCTGGGAGGCAATGGCAGAGTGAATAGAAGTCCAGTTGATATTAACATCCCCTACGATAATTGTTTAATTGCTTATAGTAGAAGAGAACCAAGAGATGATATCTTCAAGGATGGGGATGTTGTTTCTAGGTGGAATATACAGGCAGCTATGGCTATGTTTTTATGGTTATTTATTTTTAGGAGTGCCAGTGTCATTTCAGCTGTGGAAAACTGAGGTATAGGGTTCGTATAAGGTGTTACAGTTAGAAAGGAGGAAAAAAATTAGGGCTACTCCACCTCCTTTCTTATGTGCTCTGTCATTTATTATGATTCTATAGTTGGGGGTGATTTCAGAGTCTTTCAGGTGTGGTTTGAGCCATGTTTCAGAGATTGAAAGAATATCAGGATAGTTATGGGAGAGCTAGGCATGGAAGTTGGGTAATTTGTTGCAAAGCTTTTGGGCATTAACAGTAGAGAAGAAGAGAGATTTGTGAGGAGGGGGGAAAGGTGTTGTAACTGAGTTGTTATTATGGGTGGCCGGGGGTTCAGGGTTTGGGTGTATGTCTCCAGAAAGGAGGATAGAGATTAGTTCAAGAAGGAGGGGATAAACATTCTTTATAATCCCCAGAGTTGGATTAGGAGAGAGGAGAGAATATGGGCTCAGGGTTTTGAGACATGGGTACTATATAAGTAGTGATCAAGAGCTTTTTGTAATAATAATTTGTTACAATTGGTGACAACTGGTACTATAGCATTAGGAAAAAAAAATCATTATATTTCTTGGCTATGACACTACAGCTGTCAAGCATAAATTGTTAACCAGCATATTCACGCCAAAGGTTAGAAGAAGTTTAACATCCAACCAGAATTAGGACTACTTAGTACAACCAGATTCAGGCATCATAGAGAAAAATAAGTTTGTATTTCTTCTATAAGTTGTTCACATGATTTTTTTTTAAACTGTAAGTTTATTCAAAGTATTAAAAAAGGTTAAATACTTTAGTTATAAAAAAGATAAATACACTATTCATCTTAAAAGTGAACAAGTAATTGCAATATATAGCATCATGCAGACCCACTAAATTTACAGGTATATTGCTTAATAACCAGTAATGCATTCAGAATATTGGAAATTCAGACGAGACATGACCATGTTAATAAACTGAATTTCCCTTTGCATGTGACATTAAAGCATCTTAATATTTTTAAACAAATCATGCATTTTTTTTTCTTGTCAAGTATCTAGAGACCCCAGATAATTTGAATTAAGGTGTAATTTTGGCAGCTCTCAAAAAAAATAATATCTACGTCTGCTGATGCTGTGAATTAAGGTTTGTCTGCTGAAGCTCATTTATAAGTGTAACACTGTAATTATAATGACAGTATTATTAAGGTGTCATTTGATTAAGGGATAACATGTCAAAAGGGAAACGGCTGAATTCTCATTGAACGCTCCAGCGATTCTTCAGAAACTCAGTCTGCTACTGATAGAGCACTGTCATAGAGTAAGACTGTTCCCCTTTCTCTGTAAATTGTAGTCTCAGAGTACATACATGCACACATATATGTATGTATGTATATATATATATATATATATATATATATATATATATATATATCTATATATATATATCTATACACACACACATATATATATATATATATATATATATGTGTGTGTATATATATATATATATATATATATATATATATATATATATATATATATACAGGTTTACTATCATGTTCCCGAAACTGACTTGTTCGAATGGTCATGTCATTGACCCACGACTGCAAAAACTGACAGTGTTGAATTCCGGTAATGTCAAATTACAAATCAAATGCGATTTTGGGATGAGTGCTAATATGGTCCGAGATGGGGCCGAGATTTGTACTTCCACATTATCGGTGTTTGACATTTGCAGCATTCGAGTTTCAGACTGGCTGCAAAGTGTATTCAACAGAGTCCATCTTGAGAACATAACAGCAAACCATATATATATATATATATATATATATATATATATATATATATATATATATATATGGGTTCACTTCTAATTTTCAAAATCCCAAAATCTCGAGTTTCAGAACATCGAGTTCATTATCTCGAGATCTTGGAAACTCGAAATTGTGAACCCTCCCCAAAACACCACTAAAAACATTAAGCCCCCCTGCACACCCCACATCCCCCGCAACTTAAATATACCAACTCCAAGATTGCACTACAGAGAGGACAAGGGAAATCTCTCGGTTCGTGCTGTATGCCGATCTCCATTCAGGATTTTGAAGTTTTAAAACATAGAACATATAGGTTCATAGGTTCATAGGTTCGCACTAGGCTATCTGCCCTAGGGCATTTATAAGCCTAGCCAGAGTGTGTGTGGCTTTCACCACCCCTTAGGATGAGAATACTACACCCATTTAGGGTTTAGTTTACTGTGCCTCTGTCTAGTAGTGACACCGAGATGACCCCCGGGGTAAACCTACGATCTCCCATCCACTCGTCAAGATTTCTCTTGAATAGAGTTAGTGAGGGGCTCTGCCTAACATGGACTGGGATTCTGTTCCAGAGTGTAGGAAGGATCTGGGTTATGAATCTGTCCCTCCAGCACGTCCTATTTATTTCTGTGTTGAGGTTCAAGTCTCTTGCTCTCGTGGCTCTGATGGATTTGGATTTTCTGAGGTGGAGCATGTCCATTAATTCTGGATTGGACATGGCCTTGTACGTCAGGCACAGATCACCTCTGAGTAGGTGGTATGTGACTGAATAGAGCTGGAGTTTCTTCAGCCGGGCAGCATATGACATATGTTTGAGACCCTTTATCCTCTTGGTGAGGAACTTTTGGGGTCTTTCCAACTGCTGCAGGTGTCGGGTAAGATACATCCCAAATGGGGCATTGTACTCAATCATTGGCCTGATAAGAGAAGAGTACAGGGGCACAATGACCTCTCTTGATCTAGATGTGAATCCCTTCATGATAAGGTGGGCAATAAAGAAGGTCTTCCTAACCACTTTGGCAATGTGAGTGTCAAATGAGAGGTTACTGTCAACTTGGGTCCCTAGGTCCCTGATTACCTCTTCCGTAGTTAATGGATTACCACCTATGTGGTAATTTGTGGGTACTTTTTTTTTCCCAAAGGGTATGACTATACATTTTTTGGCATTCAGCTTAAGGCCATGGTTCCGGCACCAATTATCCATTTCTATGAGGCCTCTCTGAAGGATGCTTGTGTCCGCTGGAGTATCAATTATGGCGCCCAGTTTGCAGTCATCTGCGAACTTTGTCAGCCACAATCCTCCTATGTTTGCCTGCACCTCGGAAAAATAAATGCCAAACAAGAGGGGTCCCAGGACTGAGCCCTGTGGGACACCGCTTGTGACCAGCTTAGAGTCTGACATGGCTCCAGCAACTCTAACCCTGTGGGTTCTGTCCTTGAGCCAGTTTGCAACCCATCTTGTGACATATGGGTTTACATTTAAGCTGGTGAGTTTGTCTATGATGCCCGAGTGGGGTATTGTGTCGAAGGCTTTTGCAAGGTCAAGGTAGGCTGTGTGAACTGCTTTACCCTCATCAATGGCCTTAGTGACTGTTTCAAAAAAGTCGACCAAGTTCAGAAGGCAGGATCTGCACTTGACAAAGCCAAATTGGGTAGGATCCAATGTCTGTAGGTCCCCAATGTCTTTGTTTATGAGTTCCATAATGATCCTCTCCATAGCTTTGCAGACCAGGCTCGTCAAGCTTATGGGGCGGTAATTTCCAGGGTCCGTAGAAGCACCGCCTTTGTAGAGTGGGACCACTGTTGCCGTACGCCACTCTTTGGGTACATATCCTGTAGTAAGGCTAAGATTAAACAGCAGCCTTATGTGTGGGTTTAGTTCCTCTTGGAGTTCATGTAGCACACAGCCCGGGACACCGTCCGGTCCCATTGATGCTGTGTTTTTAGCTTTAGAGAAAGCGGCTCTCACCTGGGCATCTGAGATGTTAGGGAGGCTACACTCTGCTGGGATAGATATTTCTCCTTTTGGGTGGGGGGGGGGATTTGCACTGAACCTGTCTGCCAGAATGTTGGCAATGTCTGTGGGTTCAGTGTATTTTGTGTTATTTTGGACTAACTCTGAGCATATCTTGGAGTTTCCACCCAGGTTTCTAACATAGATAAAGAAGGCCTTGTGATTGTCTTTTGTGTCTTTTGTGATTTTTCTCTCAAAGTTGGCCTTGGATGATTTTATGAGTGATCGTAGTTTTTTTCTAGTACTGATCAGAGATGTCTTCCCTTTCAGGGATTTTGCTCTGTCATGTAGTAGCTTCCTCCTCCTGTTGTAAAGTTTGTTTATGGCTGGGGTCCACCAGACCGGGCGGCTGCCTTTGGGGGAATGGGTCTTGGTTTTATTTGGGATTGAATGATCCATGCATTCTTGAAGGTGCCCGTAGAAGGCATTTGTAAAGGATTCAGCAGTGTGGGTTGTGGTTTCCACTGGCCCAGGGGCCTTGAAGGATACCACTTCAGTCTTAAGAAGTGTGAAGTTGGCTTTTGAGAAGTTCTTCACTGTGGTCTTTTGTGCAGGGGGTGGGGGTGGGATGTGGATTTCCAGTGAGATTAATTTATGGTCTGATCTCACCAATGAGGGATATACTTCCAGTGTGGAGCATTTTGTCCCCATGTTTGTGATGATCAGGTCTAGTATATTATCTCCTCTTGTGGGGATGGTGACTAGTTGTTCCATCGCATTTGAGTTTATGAATTCTAGGAACCTTTGGGCTAGGTTGTTGGGGCTTGAGTAATGTTCCCAGTCTATGTTTGGGTAGTTGAAGTCTCCCAATATGATGGTATTTGGAGAGACATTCATACTCTCCAGTGTCTTCAGGAAGGCTGTGTGGTGTTCCTGAGTTTGAGAGGGTGGTCTGTAGCATGCTACAAACTGTAGGGCAGTTTTGCCTATGGTTAGTTGCACCTGGATGGTCTCCGATGCTTCATGCATTGCCACTAACCTGGAGGTGTGGGTATCTTTGATGAATATGGATACTCCCCCTCCTTTTGTGGTTCAGTCCAAGTTTTGGGGCCGGAAAGCATGAAATGAGGTAAAACCTGATAGTGCTGGGGTGCTCTCAGGAGCCTTAAACCAGGTTTCAGTCACTGCACAGACATCGATGTTCTCCATACTGAGGAGGGCTTCAAGAGCATGCATCTTGAGGTTTAGACTTCTGGCATTGAGCAGCATTACCCTTAGTTTTTTTCCACTTGTGTTTTCTAGGGAGGTAGGTTTGTCATTTGAGCCTTGCCTAAAAAAGGCACTATGGGGGTGGCAAGAGCCTTGGCCAATATCTGGAAGCCCAGGGGTGACAGGTACAAGCCATCCCTTGCGAAGCAGCGTGGCTTGTCAAGCATGTCATCCCAAGCAGACAGACATTGGATCCCCTTAGAATGACACCAGTAATTAAGCCAATTGTTAAAACTGATCATTTTGTCTTTGTACTGTGGCATCATTCTTGGTGAGGGTAAGATGCTGCTCAGGGTCAGGGTCATACCGGCCTGGGCTACATAATCAGAGAACTCCTCTATGTCTCTTTTCATGTAGTCCAGGGAGGTACGTCTCAGGTCGTTCACACTGGCATGGACAATGACTGAGTCATATTTGTACTTGCTGTGGAGTGACCTGAGTGCTTGTGTTATGTGGCGGATTCTAGCACCCGACAAGCAGCTTACTGTGACCTTTTCCTTGTTCAGTCTGGTGAGCAAGACGTCAGTGTGTCTGACTATGGAGTCACCTATTACAAGTGTGTCTGGCATGTTGTTTGGCCTTAAGGGCTGTGACTGTTTAGCACACTGACTTTGTGAACTATGTGTTGCATGTGCTATGTCTTGAGGTGGCGGTTGCTTGGGTGTCTGCTTTGGAGGCCTCTGTTGTTTAGGTAGATTTTTAATCAGTATGTTTTTGTGTGTTTATGTATTTGGTTTGCAGTTGTGATAGTTCTATGTGAGACTGGGTTTGTGGCGTGCGTGGTTACCTTCTCCTCCTGACTGGTCTTGCCAATACTGAGTTGAGAGAGCTCAGCCTCCAGTTTGGCTATATAGTTGCATCTCTCGCATATATTTGTATTTGTTGGGAGGAGGAGAGGGTTGTCTGTGTACATGAGGCAATTGTAACATTGCCTCAAGATTCCCAGATTCACCAGCTGAACAGGAGAGGACACCAGCAACTGACCCTACGACATGCTAGAATAGTGAAAAAGATTGCTGTGTAACTGAGTCAGAAAGGACCTATAGGGAAATGGGTACTCAAGGGAATTTAGGTGAATGAAGTACTTTCTTTTGTTTAAGAGTGCTTTACCTGTATAAAAAAAATGCTTTAGGAGCAAGTGCTGAGCTTTTCAGATAGAGAATAGGCTGTTTAGATTGCAAGTAGAGCAGTTCTAAGGGAAAAATTGAAGAGCAGACTTTACGGAGCTGAAAGGGCAATGGGCATCTAAAAATCCATTAATGGTCTTCGATCATATGGGATTCAAAGTTTTAGACTTTGAAATTCTGAACTGCACCCCTCTGTATGTATATATATATATATATATATATATATATATATATATATATATATATATATATATATATATATATATATATATATATATCATGAGCCCCCCCCCATAGGAGGAAAGATCACTACTAAATGCATTTTCACAGATTAGTTTCCTTTAAGAGTCATATGCGACTCAGCCAGCTAGTTTCTTATAAAACAAGTACATTCTGCAACATATATTTAGCTATAGAGCTCATGAATTTACTGTCCAAATTATGGATTAAATCATATTATTAACAAAGCCCCAGAGAAGAATATATAAATAAAATTAAGCTACGCAGGACTTTTAATTGCGAGTTTAAAATGAAGTAGCTTCCTGCTTAGAGTTTTTACAGATATTTTGTGTTTATTCTATAGTACGGGCAGCACAACAGCTCAACGATAAAGAGCTTTTCCTCATAGCCTCTGGGCTTAGCACTCAGTCGAGACATTCAATTACAGCCTGTGTGGAGTTTGTGTGTTCTTGCCAAGTTTGAATGGGTTTTCTTTTAATACTATTACTTCCTCATAAAAATATGTTGATTGGCTCTATTCAAATTGTTAATCTGTGTATTGACTTAACCATTGCCCTCATGCGATGGTTCATGACTAAAAAGGTCTAAAAAAGACAAATGCAGCTCTCTAGTTAACAAATAGATAAAATAAATATTTGCAGCATCATAGAACCGACAATGTTTATTGAAAAGTTAATAGTTTAGCTGGTGGAAGATAGGCATTATAAATGGTTGTGTTCTAGGTATGGAAAAATTTGGAAAACAAAAATGGTTTGGAGCCTATTTTTCCACAGTTTACTCTAGATGGGTATACAAACCCACCCAAAAATGTTTATTTTAAAATTTTGATGACTTTGCTTTATTTTGAGAGTATAGCAGTCAGTGACTAATACAAATTCACAATTTGACTGTGTAACAATTAAAGATTAAATAAATTCAGGAGACTGATTTGAGTGTTCAATCATTTTTGAAGCCAATGAATTCTATCCTGCCTGGATGAAGTGTTATGGTGAATGATTTCACACCAACATTCCCTTTACATTAATGCATATAGATGCTTAGAGGTACAATAATTTACTCACATTGTATTTTATTGAATCAAATATACTGTCAAGTAAAGAATTATAAACATTTAAGGGTGAAATTTCTTGATGATGTAATACAAGAAAGGAACCCAAGTTTGCATTAAAGTTATGACTGTCCAAGATTGCTTGCAGAATAATTAGTCTAATAGTATTAACTTCACTAATCAATGCCTCAGCCTCAGCATTAAATATAGTGGTGAGGATATGGGCTGCTGTGCTAAATACTTTTATTCTATTTGTTTTGAATGATTTTGTGGTAGATATTCTACAATAATGAAAGGTTACTTAAATAATGTAACCCATCAGAGAACCCACATTTAAAAGATATTGAGTTACTGTCAACTTTGAGGTAGTAAACACAGAAATGAGATAGTATATATCCTCTAAGCTTCAAACCACAAATCTGTCTTATACTTTGATCCTTGTATCTTTTCATTTTAAAGTCTGGAAGATTATCTTCCTAAATAAATGAAATTATGACTATGTTGTTAACTATACATTTATTTATTTATTTATTGGTCATTGCTAACTTCAGGATATGCAAGTAAATGTAAAGCTGTCAGGTAGACTTACATTAGTTACATGTTTGAGCATCTATAATTTAAGCTACTTAAAAACACATCACCACTCATTTATGAGATCCGTACAAAGCTTTCTAGTTTTGCTGTCCGAATGCTAAAGGTGTATCAGGTTAAGGAAGCACCATCAGATGGTTTCTGCAGTTGGCAATGTAGTGAGATTGCTATAGGAAATTTTGACATGTTATAAGGCAACAGAGCAGCATTTCCACTAGTCATTCTTCTTGAGGCAGTGAGAATTCTTTAAGCATTTGCATGGGAGAGACACTTTTGTTAAAGGCACAGTGCTGCCTTAGGGCAGCCATGTATGGTAATTGACGTAGCAGTTATTCTTTTAACTGACTAAAGTCTGCACAGCTTGGTAAAGTATTTCATTTAAATGTTCTAATAATTGTTGGCATGTATAATGTCAGCAGACAACATACTAAGGGTGGTAATTTTTACAGAGTCAGATGAAATCAGTAATGGGGACAGATTACTGGTACTGATGTGGTAACACATTCACAACACCCTCTGAGTTAAATATTAAAATACAACAAACCTGGCAACTGCTGAAGGTAGTCCAAAAGAATAAAAAATATAATTTGAATAGAATTTGGACGTATTACCATGGATAAAACAACTCCTTAGACAGTAAACAATATCTACATCAGCAGACAACGTAAAACATTTATTAAACACAACGCCTAAAAGGTAGGACCAATATCAGGTAAAATCTTCTTTGAAAATGAATAGCAGGATAAGCGCTTTTGGCTGTGGCCTTCCTCAGATCCAGTTTGTTCAAACCACTTCCTAGAACTTAAAAGGGACCTCCACCAATCCTTGGCTATGTTCAGCTCTAACATCTTCTCTCTTGTCCTATCAAGAACATTCAAGCCTCATCCAATCAATAGCCAAATTATGACAAGTTTCAGCCAATCAGATTTACTTAAAGGGACGTTGCCCTATTAAAATTAGTTTCAGAGGAACTACGCCATTCAAACCTGGAGAGTAATCCGCTCTAAGATTAGTTATCCATTTAACTTCAGCTATGTCTGTCTTATTCCATATATCACCACCTCTCATATCCTCTAGGGTCTGTTCTAACACCATGAATTTGAAGTAATGTGATATGTGTGTCATTACATGACACTCTAGTGCATTGCTTTTAACTGAATTGTGTATGTCACGTAGGTGACAAAGATTCCTTTCTTTATATTGTCGATCTGTTTTTCCAGTATAAAAAGCAAGGCAGCATTGGCAGCTAGTTCCATAAACTAAATGCTTGCTGTTGCAATCGGCATACCCCTTAAAGCAATAATCTCTGCCAGTAATCGGATGACTAAAATGATTGCTGGTGTCAGTGTAAGTGCATGCCTTGCATCTTCTGCACTTAAAAGTACCTTTTTTCTTCAAGTCACGGCACACTTTCTGAAGATCATCTTTGCCACACAAGGGTCTTTTAAATTCTTCTTATTTTTAAACATGAATCTCAGGACTTCCCCTACTATGCATTTCAGATTGTCATCAGCTGTAAGGATAGGCCAATATTTCTTGATAATATTACATATCTGCAGGGTATCAGTACTATAGGTCAAAACACATCCTAATCTTTTGTTGTCAAATTCTTTGTTCATATTCCTATTTCTACGCATGGACCCATGTTTAGAATAAAAAGGATGTCCTCTCCCTTTTCTTATTTCCATAATTTGATGGGAGTCCACTTTGATGTCTCTTTTGGAATAGCCCCTATTCATAAAGTTCTCCACCCATTTTTCTTGTTCATGTAAAAAAAAACTTCATCTTTGGTAAATAGCCTTGAAATCTGAAGGGTTTGAGTCTCCATTTTGTTGGAGAAAATATGTCTAGGCTGCAAACTACTTTTATGTAGAATATGATTCCAACAAGTGTCCTTTCTATACAGGGTAGTATCAAGGCCCATTACAGGATCCAAATGTAACTTCACATCAAGGAACTCAATTTCCACATTGGCTGTATGAATTTCAAATTCCAAAAATGCGGTAGTGGTAGCTAAATATCTAACAATTTCAAACAAGTGTGCTTTTCTTCCTTCCCACATAATAAAAATATCATCCACAAAACAACCATAAAAAATCACACTCTTATTCTAGGGATTCAAAGCATTTAGAACATATTCAGTTTCCCATTGGGCTAAGACTAGGTTGGAGTAGTTGTTGGCGCATGGAGTGCCCATCTCTACTCCCTATCTTTGCCAGTAAAAAATCATTCCCATAAACAAACACATTGTTGTCCAGTACTAAATCCAATAACATGCAAACCTGCTGAATATTGGAGAGTTCTGAACATGCAAAATGCTTAATGGCGTTTATGTCATATTGATTGGGTATCACAGTAAATAAGCTACATATATCCATGGTGACCATTTTTAGGTCTAGGAAACATTCACGTCTACCCATTACCTTATATACATTTTCTAAAAAGTTAGCAGTATCTTTCAATACAGTGGTTGCTCATGGTAGAAATTTCTTTAGTTCATCCTCTAGATAAACTGATAAAGGTTCTGTGATCCACCCTCTCCCTGAAATTATAGGGAGCATTGGTGGATCTTCATGTATTTTCGGCAATCCACTTATAGATGGTATTTGGGAATGGATAACCTCAAAGTAGTCAAATAACTCCTTGGTTAAGTGTCAAGTCATAAGCATGTTGGAGAGGATATCTCGTATCCTATGTATAATTCTATTGACATCCAATCTAGATATCTTTTTGTATGTCCTAGTATCTCCTAACATCTCCTCTATCATGCTTCGATACTTAACAGAATCCATTATTACTGTGGCTCCACCTTTATCAGCTGGTTTTACCACTATATCT
Source organism: Protopterus annectens (assembly GCF_019279795.1). Classification (NCBI taxonomy): domain Eukaryota; kingdom Metazoa; phylum Chordata; order Ceratodontiformes; family Protopteridae; genus Protopterus; species Protopterus annectens. The sequence goes on from NC_056750.1 coordinate 481,188,416, forward strand.
TCTCTTTTAATTAGTTCCTGTAGTGCGTTCTTTTCAGTATAATGCATGTTGTAAAAATGTTTGTTATTATGCCCTTGCCTAAGATTAGCTACTTCATTCTCGCTTAAACAGGTTAAAATTTCCATCAATGAATGGAACACAAGTACAAGGTGCCCGGTTTCTTGAGTAATGGCCTACGTTCTGGTGATGGAGAATGACTGTACAAAAGTCACAGTTGCTAGATTGTTGTCAGACACAAAAACGAAACACAACAAAAATAAAACAAAAAAATATAATGGTACTAAAACTAAGAACAGGCAATATAAATTTTATTTATTTATTTTATTTATTTATTTTACATTTGTTGACCGGGCTAGTCTAACTGGATATATGTCCATTTTCAGTAGAGGCCCGAGGAGAAAAGCTCCGAGACAATAACAAGGACAGAAACAAAGAAACATTTATACAAATAATCCGCAAAAAAAAAAATAGCAATTTACAAAAAAAATAATTGTATAGTACCCAAGGAAAAAAGTTAAATACGAGAATAATTACATGAGTAAACAATTGATTGCCAGCAAAAAAATTTTTTTTTTTTTTTTTTTTTACAGCCAAAAAAAAAGAAAAAAAGTTCTAGTTCAGTTTCAGTAAGCAAAAAAAATACAAAAAGTCATAATGGGGAGATACAAAAAAAGAGAGCAAGAAGTATTTAAACTTGCCATATAAAGAAGGTAGAGGAGTTTCAGTAAAAAAAATCAAGTTTGAGAGTTAGAGTTAGAAAGAGGAGAAATAAGTATCAGTCAGACTGAGAGCAGGGGCAAAGCCATTTGGTTTTAATGAAGTTTTTCAGCTGATTCTTGAAAAGGTTGGTGGAAGTAAGGGATGTGATCTCAGTTGGAAGTTTGTTCCAGGAGTTGCCAACTGCATTTGAGAATAAGCAGTCTCCAGCTTTGTTAAAGGATTTGGTAGTGGCGACTTGTAGTTTTTTAGCTGATCTTAGGATAGGAAGGTTTTTATAAGAATTTACTAGGTTACATAGTATGGGAGTGTTTGAAGGATGATGTAAAATCTTGTGAATAAAAATAAGTTGCTGGTAAACTAGTTGGTTTTGTACTTCCAGCCATCCGAGATGTCTAAGGTTAAGACAGTGGTGAGTACGGAAGGGGGTACCAGTGGCAAATTTAGCTATGTTGTTGTAGTTGGTTGCTAGTTTATTTAGATTAGCTTTGGATAGGTTGGTATATATAGGTGAGGCATAGAGTAGGGTGGAAATAAGGTGGGTTTGGGAAATAGAGATCTTTGCTGATTCTGTAAGAAATGGTCTGATTCTATAGAGGAATCCAAGTTTTCTATTTACTGATTTAATACTAGCGTTAATATGTGAGTCAAAGGTAAGATGGTTATCTATTAATACATCGAGGAGTTTGGTGGTGGTTTCAGGGGCTATTTCTGTGCCATTGTTTGATTTTACTGTGAGATTGATAGGGGGGGATTTCTGTGTGGGAGTAAATAGCAGTAATTTAGTTTTTTTAGGGTTCAGGAGGAGACAACGTTGATAGAACCAGTTTTCCACTAAAGTAAAGACAGTTTGTGTGTTAGCCTGTAATTCAGCAGGGGACGATGCGGCACATACCAGAGTTGAATCGTCAGCATATTGTATGCATGTAGTTTGTGGAAGGGAAGTTTTTAGATCATTAATGAAAATTGTGAAAAGGAGAGGTCCAAGAATAGATCCTTGAGGGACTCCAAGGGTGATAGGAAGCTGAGAAGATAGATTGTTTTCCCAGAGGACTGCTTGTTTCCTGTTTTCAAGGTAGGATTGGAACCATTTTACTAGTTGATGATCAAGGGAAAGTGATTCAAGTATACTTAATAGTATTTGGTGGTTAACCATATCAAAGGCCTTTGAGAGATCTATAAAAAGAGCAGAAGATAGTAGGTTAGTATTCCTGTTTTTATTAATGCTATCTGTAAAGGATAGAAGAGCTGTTGTGGTACTGTGGTGAGGCCTGAAACCATGCTGGCAGTCAACTAGAAGGTTGTTTTGTAGGAGATACTGAAGTAATTGCCGATGGATGCATCACTCCATAATTTTTGCAATGGGGAGAGAAGGGCTATTGGGCGAAAGTTAGATAATTCATTTGAGGTACCTCCCTTATGCAGAGGGATGATATGGGAGATTTTCCAGATAGATGGGACATAAGATTCAGAGATGGTTCTGTTTATTAGGATAGAAATAGGGTAGGCAAGTACACCAGCTGCGACTTGCAGGAATTCAGCTGGAAGCAGGTCAGCTGATGGTGTACATGGTTTTAGTTTAAGAAGCAAGGAGTGTATCAAAGATGTTGGGACAGGTTGAAGGTTAAAAGGCTGGGGTAATTTGGTTGGTGAGGGAAATTTAGTGGTGGAAGTAGGTGGTAAGGTGGTTGCTAGTGCTTGGACTGTTTCAGAGAAATATTTATTAAAGGTGTTGGCTATATGGCTGGGGGAGGTTTGGGTTAGGTTTGAGGGGGTAGGTGTTTTGGACTGTCCTGGGTGGAGTAATTTGTTGATACCTGACCAAAACTTTTGCGGATTATTTTGTTGGTTTTGTTGGAATTTGAGGTAGAAGTTTTTTTTGTCAAGGATTATGGATTTTTTTGTGGAATTACGAATTTGTCTAAAGTTTAGGTGATCTATTGGGTTTCTAGTTTTTCTTCATTTGGACCAGAGTTTGTTCCTTAGTTGCATGTTTAGCCTTGTGATCTTAAACAGCCAGGGGGCTGGTTTATTTTTTGTTCTGACAGTACAGGTGGGAGCATGTTGCTCAAGGATCTGCAAGAATGTTTTGTTAAAGTGTGAAATGGCTTTGTCAAGAGGTAGGTATTTTAGGGGTGACCAGTTGCAAGCTTTAAGCTCAGCTTGAAAATTACTTGGGTTGAAATTTTTTTTGTTTCTGGTAGTTCTAAAAGCTATTAGATTATGAAAGTGGGTCTTTTGCCTAGTGATGTAAGTAAGAGAATGGTCACTAATGTTGTCAGGGAGTATACCTGTTTGATAAAAATGGGGGTCCTTATTTATTAGAATCCAATCTAAGGTAGTTTGTTTTTTGTTAGGTGTGTGGATCCTGGTTGGGAAGGTAATGGTTTGGTGGAAGCCAAAGAGGTTTATATGCGTAGTGGGAGTGGGAGATGTACAGCTATTCCAATCAATATTAAAGTCACCAAGGAGTATGGTTTCTTGTGGTAGAGATATTGAAAGCCAGTTGAGGGTATTTTCGAGAGTACTAATATTGTTCCCAGGGGGGATGTAAGAGCAGATAATGTACATTGATTTTTTCGCATTAATTTGGAGCTTTGAGGTTAAGATTTCAGAGTTATTAGGAGGAGGAGGTTGCATATCTAATGATGTAATCTTCAGTTCAGATTTGAACAGTATTGCTACTCCACCTCCCGTTTTATTTAAACGGTCTAGTCTGAGAATGTTATAGCCTGGAGGGACAATGTCATTATCTTTTGTTGTAGGTTTAAGCCATGCTTCAGTAAGGCATAAGATGTCAAAGGAATAGATGTCTAATAGGGCATGTAGTTGGGTTATTTTGTTATTAACACTTCTTATATTGAGTTGACCTATAAGTAGAGAATTAGGGCTTTTTAGGACATTTAGGGGAGTGGTAGTAGGGGCTAATAGAGTATTTGGGGTGGAGAGATTAGGACCAGGGTTTGGGTGAATGTCACCGTGTAGAAGTAAGCAGTTATGAGGGCTAAGTGATAGTTTAAACAATTTATAAAGAGAGAGGTGTCCTTTTTTCATTTGTAGGTATTTAATATGGGTTAGTCTATGAAACTGTGGTAGAATGAAGGATGAATAGGATGTTATGTTACAGTGTGTAAGAGAGGTGCTAGGAGAGAAAGGGTGAGTCTGTCTTGGGAGATGAAAAAAATAGCAAAGGATGAGAATTCATAGGAAGTAAGGCAATGAGTCGTAAGTAATAAGGTGAGCCCAATGGATAAGAAAAGAATGTTGGGGAAAAAAGGCTGATGATGATTATACATAGTTAGAGGTGTAGGAGGTTTGGCTAAAAATAAAGAAAAAGAAAATTTAAAGTGTAGTCATGATAAGTGGAGTGTGCTTAGGGAAAATAGGTAAGAGTGGGTGTGGAAGGTTATGGCTAAGTAAAAGGTGAACAGGTGTTTTAATTGATATGAAGTTTGTAAAGAGAGGTAATTGGTAGATTAGGGCTGAGGGTGTGGTTAGGGAAGTATAAGGTCAAGTGCACTGGGGGTGGGTGGGAATTGGGGGTAGGGTAGGGGAGCGGAGTGAGCCCGCAGGGCGAACGGAGCGGGTAGAGACAAGACGAGTGTTTGGCATCAAGTGAGAAAACAATCAGTCAGAGAAATGCTTAGCTAGAGGGAGAGATAAGTTTACTGGTCTGAAAAGTCAAGAAAATGCTATAGTGGTGCCAGTAAGAGAGACAGACAGTTTACTAAGGGAAAATTATAGTAGAAGTGAGAGGGGAAAGATCTAAGCAGAGGGAATGGCCTTAAGGAGGTGTAAGGAAAAAGATAACTAAGAGATTCCTATATGTCTGGAAAGAAAAAAGTCTCTATAGGGAGACACAGAATTGCAGGCAGTACAATAGAATTTATACAGAGAGTGAAACGGCAGATGGTAGAGAGGGGGATAAGGCTGCTGGCTAACCTAGGTTTGGAAGTGTATCTTAGTCTGCTAGCAAGTAGTAATTACTATAAACACATAGTAGTCAGGTTTGTAGGAAAAAATACATACTTTCAGACTTCCTTTCTTGGAAGGTACAGAGATTTGAGGTAGATTAGATGAGGCAGTAAGAGAGTAATTACTGGGTTCCTTTACTTCAGGCAGTGTGATTTTCTTCCTAGTTCAGGATATGCAAGGTTGAGGAGCGTGAAACGTTTGGATAGAGAGAAAGAGTTTCAGACTTCCTTTCTTGAAAGGTACAGAGATTTGAGGTAGATTAGATGAGGCAGTAAGAGAGTAATTACTGGGTTCCTTTACTTCAGGCAGTGTGATTTGCTTCCTAGTTCAGGATATGCAAGGTTGAGGAGCGTGAAAAGTTTGGATAGAGAGAAAGAGTTTCCGACTTCCTTTCTTGGAAGGTACAGAGGTTTGAGGTAGATTAGATGAGGCAGTAAGAGAGTAATTACTGGGTAAAGTAGGGACTGAAGGGCAAGAAGAGTCAGGAAAGATAGAAAAGAAATATAGTATAGTAGCTGGATATAGACAAGCAACATGGGCATCACAAAACATGGAACTGGTACCCACAGAGTAGTAAGTGTTGAAGTTTTGCAATGGTGAAAAGCATTAGGAGAAGATGTTGAAGAGAAGAAGTAATGTGATAAGAAGAATTGGAAGTAACAATTTGGGTTAACTACAGTTGTTCCAAACCTAGCACCTTAAAACTTATCTGCTCTTTTTTTTGTAAAAAGTTGAGTGTGCAAGTCAATTATTCACATATAATTTAATATTAGAGTTTCATGCAATAAAACCACATGAAAAAAACAAAGCAAATAGTGCAAAAGGCATCCTACTGAACCACGCTTTTTCATATATAGCCTCATTTTAAATTCACACCAACTTAGAGACAGAATAGAAAAAGAGGAGATTAAGAAGGAATGTCAAAGATATATCAAGAAGTCATTCTGAAGAGGAAGGAGTGGTATGTAGGAGGCAGTAAAGGCAGCATGTTGAATGCATCAGCTGCTCCATGGATCTGGTCACTGCTCTGCTCATGTTTAACACCAGGTTAAACCCCCTCTACCTCGGCTCTGTCCACCCTCCCTTCTCTCTCTCTCTGTATCACCCTATTTTATATCTATAAAGCCTCTCTCCAATAACTATTCTCCTCTCTTCCTTACTCTTAATCTATACTCCTCCTCTTGTCTATCTAACCCCCACAAAACTAACTGCTATTTCTCACCCTCTCTAAGTAAGGCTGCTCACATGATCTAGAGTAAGACCACTCTCATGTTAATATGTTCTAAATACTACTGTCATATTAACAGGCTCTGAGTAAATTATTTTCTAATAATTTAAATCCATTATTAAAACACATAATTCTTACAAATTATGTAATTTTTTTTATTGCAAAGCTCTAGCTACTGGACATTGTTAATCTTTGGTATGTTGTAAATGTAATGTCTTAACTTACTTCACATTGTAACAATTATAATCTATCTGTGTATGGATGTAAATGTCTAAGTTTGGAGCTCTTCTCCCTGGGCCTTCACTGAAAACAGGTTATATGACCCATTTGGGCTATTCCAGTTAACAAATGTCAAATAAATAAATAAAATCTTTAAACATATTTCTTCATAGAGGGGGCTGTAGATCAGTGGAATGAACTACTGGAATGAATGGTAGAAAAAAAGTTGTAGTGTTTTTCACAAATATGAGACAAGTAGATGGTAGAAGAAGCATTGGGTAGAAGGGATATTGACTGTTAATTGCAACAAAACCGAAAGACTAAATAGATTTATAATCTCCTTTTTCCATCAGACATCCAAAATGAAATAAAAAGCATATGGCAAAATGTTGTCATAGGCCATCGTAGTGTGAAAAGATAAGCATAGAACTGACTTGCTGATACAAGTCCATTTTGGGCGTGATTAAGATAAATAAAGAAAAAGTATACTAAACCGTATGCATATGTGTATGTGTGGGCATTTGTATATAAGTATGCGCATGTATATATAGTATGTTTATGCATTATTTATGCATGTAGACAAACATACCAAAAACATACTGTAAATAGTCATAAAATCTGTTCACCTTTCCAAACATATTAACATGTGCACAATACATGTAAAACAACTTCAGTAAAAAAATTAACATACACCTAAAAATAAAAATAATTCCTAACACATTCACACCTCTAAAGTTCCCACACCAAATCTGAAGTTACAAAACATACTTTCTTACAGGAAAGTAAATTCCCTGCAACCCCCCCCCCCCACTTATACACCCAAAACTAAAATAAACCAACTCCAAGAATGCACAGAAATTGGGAAAAGGAAAACTCTCAGTCGGCAATGCACAATGATCTTGAAAAAAGAAACACATATAGGATATTTAATACACACACGCACACATATACACACATATACACACATACACACACACACACACACACACACACACACACACACACACACACACACACACACACACACACACACATGCACACACGCGCACACACACACACACACACACACACACACACACACACACACACACACACACACACACACACACTAAACACATATACAAACTTAACATTCAAATGCACTGTTCCCACCCCAGATGACTGGATTGATTTTCAAATTGCTGACACTGCAGTGCAGCATTAAGAGGGTATTGTACTCTTGATTGTGCTGGCCTTCAGATGAGATGTTAAACTGAGGTCCCATCTTCTTGAGTTGGTGGTAGCTCAGGTGGTTGTAAAAGGGCCCATTGCATGTATCAAAATGAGAATGGGAAGTTCCCTGATGCACTGGCCAAGTTTCCCCTAGTAGTATAAATACCACCTAAAGTCTCTCCTAGTCCACTAGCAAAGGGGGGCTAACTCAATCAACAAAGGATAAATAAAATAAAAATAATAGATTATAATTCTACATCAGTCAAAAGCACAAAAATAAGAAAAAAAATACCAGTCTACATTATACAAAAATTTCAAGAAACATAAACCATTACAAATAAAAATCACCATTTAGTGAGCAAGTAAGCACTTAAGATTGCTTGCAACAGATAGCTCAGCATTAACCGCATAACCAACTAAACTTAAACGCAAACCCCAGAAAAAAAAAATTGGCAATACTCACTTTAATAAACGTGTCTATATTAAATCAGCGAAAGCTTACAATCCCGAACACGTAGAACAGTGATTTTTTTTTCCCAGGGAAAAAAAAAATTGCTGTTCCAAAAAAGAAAAAAAGAAAAACTTTAAAACATTACATAAAGTGGGAGGCTGTGACCCCCCACACCCCACTACTTAAATATACCAACTCCAAGATTGCACTACAGTGACGAAAACTGCAAAATAACAAAGGTGGCTAAGCGATTTCTTTCCCAGGGAAAAATTTGCTTATATGCCGTTTTGGTATTTTGACGTTTCGTGCTTTTAAGTTCGATCAAGACACATTTGAAAGAATGTGTCTTCGATCATATAATAGGGAATCTAATAAACATACATTTCCTATAAATTCACATTCAAATAAAATGCCATTCCTACAACACATTTGATAATGCTTTTATTCAACCATCTGTGTGTGACATGTGACTCCCAGTCACACAGACACACACACACACACACACACACACACACACACACACACACACACACACACACACAGTTTTATTATTATTTAAACACTACACTTCTCATCCCACTGTACTAATTATTCAACTGTCTTATCCTACTTAAAAACTAACATTAATACAGAGCCATACTTTATACACGTCCTTCTGGTTCTACATCTTTCCTGGCATATTACACAATCAACCTTCCTATCCTACATTAAAGAGCACAGTTAACAAATAACTCTGTTCATAACTGTCTTTTTCAGATTATTTATCTTTCATGCATTTCACCCTTAAGCTTTTAATTTCAATGTTAAAGATAAGTGGATCATGTTTTTTTCATTATCAGTAGAGGTATTTTTTGCATTGGTGGTCTGTGTCATCTTTGCAGTGGCAAAACTGTCATTTGCTTAGATAAATACATGCATAATATTTCCTCTGATGTAATTTCAACTTAGTGTAGATATACTCTGGACTTGCATTGCATTTCTCACCTTGAAGAGACATTATATATGAACCCCTAACTAAAGACAGCCGCACTGCAATTTGGCAGACTGTCACACAAAAATACCTATACATACACATGCATAAGAGGTAATATCATAATAAGTCTTTGACAGTTATTAGTAAAACATCTAGATAATTATTCATGTGTACTCAAGTGCATACTGCAGCTAAAGTTATCCTTTTGCAGGTGAGAACCTAATCACTGCTTTGTATTGGAGTTAGCTGAGCATTGTCTCATGTTCAGAGAGTGTTGATAGTGACATCTTTCCACTGTAAATAAATGTCTGTTTTCTTGAGAAATATATTTGCCTCTCATAATGCTAATGCAATAAAGAAATGTTCAGGAATAATAAAATGATTCACAAACTTGAAAAGAATTTAAATGGATAAATAAATGGCTGTCAGGACAAAGTCACTGTGTGCCCACTCTGAATATTTCTCTACCTTGGTAGGAGTCCCTCAGGGTTTTGTTTTAGGACCATTTTATTCAACTTGTTTTTTGCAGGAGTCCTATGGGTAACAACTGTTGAATAGCAAACTATACTGATAATTGAAAGGTGGGTTTTATTGCTAATAACACATCAGATTATTTGCTATAACTATGGTTTTAAATGACATCTTTCACTGGACAAAAATATACAACTAACATTTAGTCCAAATAAATGTCAAGGGCTTTATTTTGGGAATCCAGTAGTAAATTACCCTTTATTTTTAAACAGTTTTCTTCTAAAAGTGGTGACTAAATTTAAGGATCTGGATATCCCAGTCACATCTAATTTCTGTTTTTTTAAACAAGCACAGGGTTTTATGTCAGTCAGGACTTTTATTTAAAGTAATTTCCTTAAGGGATAATTATTATTTAACTCTTCTTTATAAAACCCACATTTGTCCTATATTGGAACTTAACTATGTTTTTGGTTCATATTCAAGAAACCAGCTAAAGTCAGTTGAGAATGTAGAAATGAAATTTACAAAATGTATTACCTCAGTTAGACATTTAAGTTATTAAATTTGTTTTCCTTACATTATAGATACATTAGGGGTAAAATGTCTTTGGCTTATAAGGTGTATAATGAGCTGTTGTAGGCATAATTTTATATATATATTTAATTAACAACTCAAGATCACATAGACAATTTCTATATAAATCACAATAAAAGAAATATATAAATATATAACTTAAGTGATTATTAGGCTTTGAAATAAAATTCCTGGTAAAATTCAGCTTTAATTTAACTTTGAATTATTTAGGGCACATTTAGATGACTGGATGTGATGTGAAGTTTATAATACTTCTTATGACAAATCTCTGCTTCTCAGTGGCCCGTGGGCCTGTGCACTGTATAATAAGCTATGAGAAACTAAAAGGTGCAACGTTACCTTGTTCCAAAATCAAATATAATTTAATTTGGCAAGCTACATGTTTGAAAGCATGTGGAGGCTTAATGAGGATTCCTGCAATACAGGGTTATATTTCTGAAATGGTTTACATTTTCTAGTGAAAACTAACAAGTAACATATTTTGATATTTAGTAATACATCCACTTATGTTGTGCTTTTAACTGTGAAAGTAATACAGCAACTGTCTTCCTGAGGAAGAGAAATGCAAACACATTTATTGTAAAGTGAATCCAGTTAACATTTCAGGTTGTCAAATTCTAAAGGATGAAAATGTAATAGATATTTTAAGCACCTATTACAATAAAATGATAATTATTGAATCTAAAACATGTTCTATATTCATTTATCTCATGAAACACCATGAAATTAGAGCTTCAGTTCCTTTTACACTCAGACTGACCCCCCCCAGAATATATTCCTTCTGATAAGTTACAACTCTTTTATATATAACATGTATCATCACCACAAAAAAGTTGTGATTATTTTTTTGAAGGAATTTCATCCTTTTCAGACAGCTAATTCCTTCTCCTCCTCCCTCCACATGCACAGTTTAGCTGGGATCAAGCATACATGATGAAGGATGAAGAGTGAATTTGTGGGTTTTACTTGTCTGAAATTCAACCTGAGGAGGATCAGAGCTTCACCACAGGAAATCACTGTTGGTGTGTTGGGCTGACATTGATGCACTTTCCAGGAGTAATTTTCCCCTTATTTGAGTTGGTGAGTCTGTGGAGTTGAGATAAATGTGTTTGGGGGTTTCCTTGTGCAAAAAAAAAAAAAAAAAACTTAAAAGTGTTTTCTCAGTTTCTTTTTTTTTTAAGGAATGCAGCATTGGAATTCTGATCCTCTGCAGGATGAACTTTGTGCATTTACTACATTCTGACAAGATAAATGTCAGTTTTTGATAATGGTCAAGTGAAAGGAATTCTACTCATAGAAATGTATACTCATAGTAATGTATACTGATAGTAATGCATTCAGCTTATTTCACACAAACATTCATCCCTACAATCATTTAACAGTGATTAAGTGAGATAGGCCAGTTTGTTTTATATACAGTAACTTTTCCCAAATTGTAACCTTTTCATTAGGCACACCACAACTGTATTACTTTGAACAAGTAAAAACTTCTGCCAGTATTCAGTTTGTTCCATATGTACACAACTTCTCATAGCTGTTAAACATTAATTAAGGATGGTAGTTTAGTCAATTTTATATATTGACTAACCATTCTATTACCAGAATTGCTATATTTTGACTGTATAACCCTAAAGTTTCAGTGTGACAAAAGACCAAAGTAATACTTCTACTTTGTTTCATTCACATTGATAGCTCCTACCCTCACATCTTCACTGCTTAACTGTGATTTTGTTGGTGGACAGGTATTAACAAACAGTATATCCCCCATCCTCAGATCAGGTGATCCCTTTAGAAAGACTAAAACAATACTTGCATTCTCTTAAACTATCCTCCTCTCCAGTCACCTCCCTGAGATGTCTGGCATTGTGGCAGTGGTACACAGTAATATACATCACATGTAAACATGTGCCAGATCCAGGAAAAAGACTGTTATGCTAATCAACTACATTAAAATCCTGTTTTTAGCTCTTTTTTATTTTAAAGTGAATTATGTTAGTAATTTTGCTATACATTCATCATTTAATATAATGAAATATGTTACTGATTATTTTACAAGCTGTGGAATTGACATCCAGATGAAAACTGAGTTGTTACCTTGCACAAGATGTTTTACCATTGCAAGTGGGTGCTGAGATAGTCAGCATGCAATGTCAGTGGGTCAAACACTTTATCCATAGAGTTTTGCAAGTTGCATTTGTAGGTTCAGTACTGAATTCTGTGCCATTCCTTAACTTAGAGTATATACTTTTCAATGCATGTAATAAGAATTTCAAAACATATAACAATCAATGTAATCTGAACCAGCTGTATGAATAGTGAGGTTAAGAGCTGGACATCTGGCCAAGGAGAAAAAGCCTCAATAGGATGGCACTATACTAGAATGTTCCTCTTTGTTCTTTGGCTTGTATTAGTTACTGAGTAGAAATGCTAGGAAAAGATAGATTGTGGACAGTAGGTAAACTCCAAAAACAGATGTAATACACGCTATTATCTGCACAAATCAGTAAAACACATATGGCTCTCTGTTAAGCTTAAGAAATGTTTGCACCTAAGAATTTTTTTAAGTAAAGACCCAGCAGTTAACCTTATTTAATGCAATTACTGTGAATGAGTCGTGTGTGTCTTATATTCCAGAGTGGCAGACTCATTTCATGTACTGCCACAAACATTATACAGTTCCACTGAAAAATTAGAATCTTTTACAGCAGCACCAGAAGCATAGCTAAGGGGGCAAAAATGGTAGCTGCCCTGGGCACAAAGTGTTAGGGCGTATGATCAGCAGATCCACTTGGATGGTAGTGCAAAACTGGCTTTTATTTCCATACCAGTATTTCTGAATGCTGGTACTGAAATGAATGCCAATAAGCTTTTGTGGACCGGACTGATGTGCTACACTGCTTTGTGTGTGGTTCTTTTATTTTCAGGAATAAAAAAATACATGTTGTTTTAAAAATAACAGCAAATTACTTGCTACAATTTTTAAAAAATAGAAAATGTTTTCTTTTTTTTTACCCTGTCTTGCTTTTCAAGTGAGGAGTGCATCAGATCAATAAATGGACTTTTTTTTTTTTGCTTAGACTTGAGGACGTAAAATTGGAGAACAACACAGGACACTGCATGAACCTTCTGAGACGTGTTAGCACTGAGTGCCCCTGCCAAGTGTACTTAAGTAGTTTTCTCTTCTTTGCAGAGTGAGGTGAAAATTTTAGATAATTAGTGCTGATCTAAATAATTAGTGCTTATCTGTAATCTGATTCTTACATATGAAGGCCCAAAACCTATACAATTCAAAAATCAGTATTTTAGTAGGCTATCTATATGCTGTTCCAATGAAAGGGATGAGCCCTTCTTACTTCATTACTTTTAAACTGACACCAATGGCCAGGAGGCTATTAAGTATTTGGGTAGTTGCCTTTGCTCCAAACCAACAGCAAGTAGAATCTGAGAGCATAACACAAACAGAGAAATAAAATACAAAAATAAAATTAAATAAATAAATAAATAAAAATGCAGTTCTTGTTTATGGTACTTTTTAAAGCTGGACTGCTTTATAGGTTCATAGGTTCATAGTGGACAAGAAATTTGTAATTTAGTAATATATATCCCAGTAAAATACAGCATGCACTTCAGATTGTTACAGATATGGAAGAAACGCATAACGATAATAAATCTCATTCTTGTAGTGTTCTCTTCATATTAACGGAGGTGCTACAGGCTATTGAATAACAGTTTAGATACTAAATACCAAGCACATCACAACTACATAAAACACATGACCAAATAGCACATGGTACATACTTACTTCTTTGTTATTTCTGCTGAATATAGTACTAGGCATTTCATCCATGACATATATGCAGAATCTGAAATTACAGAAATGATGTGCCGCTTCTAGGTACTTTGCAAACCAAGAAACCAAGCACTAAATACTCTGGAACATATAAAGTATGCAGAAAGCCATTTACACAAATCATTACTGACCAAAAGACTCAGTATTTGAATTTACCTAAGGAATTTCTTTTTTGCATAAGCATAACTGACTTGTATGATTCAAAATTTAGTAGGATTTAAACAAAGAAAATAATTAGTAAATTTGTGAAGAATAGCTTTGCTTGTTCTAGTGTGCTCTGAAAGCTGATCACATTGCATTTGCTGTGAGGGCCTGGAGTTCCATGCAAAATTACCTGAAGCCAATAGCATTAGCTGTAAGCATCTCTTAGCAAATATGTTGAAATAGGTTATTTGCCTATATATGGTCCAATGAAAACTATTAAAGGAAAACTCCACTCTCTCCTACAGTTTAACTAAAGCCTTAAATTTCTTTTCTCCCTATAATATGGTTCCAGTATTGTGTAGGTACCAGAAACCTGCTTGCACTTCTTAAAACTCTTATTTCCTTCCATTGGAATCAAAGGAAGTGAAAGCCCACCTATTTTTTTGAGCTTAACTTCTCACATACTTTGAAGAAGAATTTGTGTCTGCCTACATGACATATCATAGACAGAGATAAATCTGCAGGTTACCCTGTCGTGTACTGCTGTCAATCTTAGATGGGCAATTAATCCTGCTAATGTCAGGAACACAGCAGCTGATATATAAAAAAAACAGAAAGCTATGAAACTGTTTTCCACTATTTTTATTGCAGAGAGGAGATTTAACACTCCCCTTTCATAGCAAAGCAAAGCAATTAGATCAGTCATGGTTTAAAGATAGTTCTTACCTCTTCTGACAAATTTACATAAGCAGCAACACAGTATTGAAATGCTAAGTTTTAAATGTTGGTTATTTACAATATGTTAAGATAAATTAAATGTAGTATCTAAGATTTCTGTGACATTTAGAGAAAAGTCAGAAAATGTTTTTCTTGTAAATTATCAACACATTTACCATTTATTACTTGTTATTATCTTTGCCAATGTAGCCAGGGTTATGTCTGAATAGGGTCCTGAGACCAGTTCACTTTCCTGGTTACTAATGTATAAATAAATATGAAATAGAAAAAAAGGGGGGTGAACATGACAAAAATAATAAGGAACTAATAAAGCACATTTTAATTCTGCATCATTCATGAAAGAGAGTGAAAATCTTCCCTTTGGGAAGCAGCAGACAGACTTAGTCTGGAATCGTACTACTTGTTACCTGTAAATGCACAGCAAGGATCATTTACTGCAGTGAGAGTTTTCACACCTCAGCATGAGAGTGCGGGGGAAGGTTAGTCAATTTTTCTTATAGAACTACAAAATAATCCCTTTACAAAAGCCTGCTATTTACCTACTTTCTTTTGCTGGAAGTAGCTAACAGCTACTTATAGCATAGAACAAGCTCTAACATACGCATAAGTGAGGCTCACTCAGGGAATCATAGAAGTAGCTCTGTTACTACAGAAGGTGTGTTTAAATGACAGTGCTTCACAGTCCTGCCATTCTATCTTAATGACATAAGAAAATAGCACCACTTTCTTATGTCTAGCATGACTCATATAAAGAGGACTTGAAATGTATTCTGGGAAGAAAGATTGAAAGTAAGAAAACAAGAAAACAAGATCATGTTACCAAGGCAGGCCCCACCATCAGCCATTTTTATGGAAACATTAAAATTGTAAAATAAGCACTTGGAATTCTTTTTTGGTGTTAAATTAGCTCAGAAAACAAATATACAATGAAAAAAAAATGTTTTTTGAGGTCTAAGTTGGAGTCTTCATTTAATTATTACTGTTAATTAAATTTAGCCTGAAAGTTGTGTATCTCAGAAAATCAGCCTGATATATGGTGTTCAAAGAAAGGCATGAGCCCTTCTTTTAAAATCTGAAAAATGTCACCAAGCACAGAAGAATGTTGAATAGAGGGGCAAGTAATAAAATTACTGTCAAATGAGCAGATCATTGGAATCAAATATTTGAAAATAAATAAATGTGCAATTCCTGTTAATGTTGTACCTTATAATTTGACCTGTGTCATACCAATTGATACAGTAAACTATAGCACACACCTAAGCTTGCTCTTTGGTATGCATGGGCCACATTATCACAATTACGTGCAGTTCTTAAAATGCTGTTGTTTGTGATAATATGTTTTTTCCATGCAGCAAGCTGTGTTGCCCAATGTTTTAGCCATAAACTGACAAGTGCAGTCTTCTGCACAAAAAGTGTGGACAAAACAGTGTATATGATGTATTTTGTTCTATATCATCTTTTCTGACTTTTAACACTTAGTACTCCATCCAAATTGGTTTGTACGTTAAGTATGTCAGTTTAGAAATTGTGTGATGTTGTGTAGGATGATTAGAGAAAGTGATTTTTAACTCAATTAATAAGCTCTTTAGAATGTACAAAGATCGTTGAAGTCACTTCCATAAACCATAACTGAAGACTACGCATTTTGCTTTATTTAAATAGTTAGTATGCCTGCTGATATAAACACCTCACTTGCACAAGATCTGCTGAAACTTGTATATAATTACTATCCCCAATGAAGCGCAACAATAAAAAACTTTCACATGTATACTTTTTTGGCATGGAGGAAGGGAAGTAGTAGGCACTTGTAAGTACCTTTGCTGGATCCAGAATGTCCAATTAGGCACTTTTTAAACAAAAAATTGGTACAAGGACAAGTAGACATGATATGAAAATACAAGTTAATCAGTACAGACAGGATATGCATGACTATTTTTTCTGGTAATAGCAATATATGCTTGGCTTAGAACAGGAGAGAATATACAAAGAGATGCACCTAATACACATAGACTCTTATTCTTATAAAAAGAATACCCAGTACTGTAATATTCAAGAAAAAGTTGATCTGGTTAGATAAAGGCCAAAGTGATCCTCTTTTTTGCTATTTAATGTGGAAGATGGGTTTAAAAAGAAGGCCAGCTTACTATAGCCATTAGAAGTTGTTGTGATATAAATGGATCCACAAATTGTCTGACAGTCTCAAGTTCTACTTGATGGGTGTAATAGTAGTGAGGGTAAAACACAAATTACTTTATGGTATGGTAATTCTTAAGCACTTGACTGCCACAATATGCATTCCAAGAAATAATGCAGAGTGGGTTCTGAAAATATCTACAAGACCCCTCAGTTATCTAGCTTCATTGACACATAGGATAAAGCCCTGACTATTACCAAGGCAACCTAAATTCAGTTAATGGCCTGGTCACCTGTAGGTGCTAGTGGAAGGGAGAAAGAAACAATGAGGATCTGCCTGCTTACCTCACCCCACAGGGAGGGTTGAGGTGACATGAAGCTGGGAATGGCTTCTCTCAGGCTTAGTCCCATGAGGAGCTCAACATTCTTAAGCTATGTATGGGTTTATGACTCAGATATGGAGGGGTTTTATTAAAAGTGGCACACTTAATTAATCATGGTATTTTAAGAGGAAAAAGGGCTCAGGAGAGCTAAACTGATGCAAAACCAAGTCTATAAAGAACAATATGAAACTGCAATCAAAAATCTTATGTTTATTATGAATTTTATTGAGAAGTAACAAGACATAAAACACAATTATCTTGATAATTTCCAAAGTTGTTTGCTATTTTGTTTGGAAAAGTAAAATATACTTGCTCAAGGAAGAAGTAATCTTTAAATTTTGTCATTTGGTAACAGTAGTATACTTTTATGGTTATGTATATTTTTGTGTGTGGTGATTATCATAACGTGTGCATTTTGGACAATCATATAATTAATTGTATAAATCTCAGCAAACAAACTCATGGTAAGAAATAAAGCAGCAAATGGACTATTATAGTGGGATACATTATGGTATCTTGCTTTACCAGTCACAAGTTTGAGCAAGCACATTTTGAATTTAAAGGTTCAAATCCTAATAAAGAACTCAAGATATATTCGAAGACTCAACCATTTAAATTAAATATTTAAAGAATTAACTACAAATACTGCTAGTACTGACAGGTTTGGCAGCATAAAGCCATCATATAATGAACAAGAAGTCACAGGGAGAAAAATATAATGATGAGAAGATATTTCTAAAATATTTTTGTAAATACAAACTTCACTGTGATTTGGATATCAATTGTTGTGTTACAGTGATCCAGCTGAGTATCTGACTTTCAAGGCTATGGAGTATTTAAGTGTAACAGCAGAATTAGTACTCAAGGTGATGTTATAAACAGCAGGAGTAAGAGTTTATAACATTCATGAGAGCATGCCAGCCACAGCACTTAACAGACTTGGTGAAGAAAAGAAAAAACTGAATAATAATTTGAACTAAAAGAAAGAAATTATGTTTGACACATACAAGTTAACAAAGGGAGAATAATTATCAAATGAATGTATAGATTCATAAAAAACTATATTTATGATTCTCACAAGAAATTGCAGTTTTGATGATGGCAACCAAGAAATTAAGATGCAGAAAATTCAAATGTGCATATTAGGGAATGTTATGTGTATTTTTCATAACAAGACTTGTATGGTATTTAAATGGTCATTAGAAATAATTTAAACAAAATATATGTAAAAGGTAAAACTATGTTAAATTAATAAACATGATCAATGATCACAAAATCTAGAACCAACCAAGTAAAAATAATGTATATAATGATTATTTATTTGCTATTGTATAATTTGGTAGGTGGGCTAGTCAATTGATTTTTTCAGACATGATTCTCTTCAGAGGAGCAGGGATTCAATATATAGAAGGAGAAAAAGGGTGCTTAAGAAGTAATATCAGCTAGAGAAAAAAAGTATAACACATCACAAAGGCTGAGTAGATGAACAGAATGTTCACTTCAGAGAAAAAAGACACAAAACAAATTAGACACAGTAAAATGCATTATTAGGAAACCGGCACACATATGCAAATGTAATCAATGGAGATGATTACTGAATAAGCCAAAAGTAGAAGTAAGGTTAACAAACATATATGCATTATAAACTATTGACTCAGGTTCACCATTCAATACAAAAAATGAATGGTTTTATAATAGACTGCTTCCAAACCCTAGAACTATTTTCAGTGAAGTATTTGAGTGTAGCTTGAGTATTTATTTACCAGTTTTATAACATGTCACATCAGCATAGAAGTATTTTCTGTGAAGTATTTGAGTGTAGCTTGAGTATTTATTTACCAGTTTTATGACATGCCACATCAGCATAGAAGTATTTTCAGTGAAGTATTTGAGTGTAGCTTGAGTATTTATTTACCAGTTTTATGACATGTCACATCAGCATAGAAGTATTTTCAGTGAAGTATTTGAGTGTAGCCTGAGTATTTATTTACCAGTTTTATGACATGTCACATCAGCAGTTAAAACATACAGTGGTCATGGCACAAGTAAGGATTTGGGTCACCACCGATCTAATATCCAACGTGAAAGCCATTTAATATAGTTCAAATATTAAATAAAGAGGATACAGAAAATAGGATGAGAATAAATACTTGACTGAATGATAGAATTATTCCAGGGTGAAGGAAAAGTAAAAATAATTTTAGGTAGTGTTACATATAGATCAGTCTAGAAAACCTGTAGCATAGCCACATTTCAATTATACCTTATCAAGTACCTCAGAAGGTCAAATAGGAATTAAAACTGTATCGGCTGTAGTAATTTATCTAAAGTAAAAACAAGCAGGTGAATTTTATTTACAAATGTATAGATACGTAGAAAGACAAATTAATCAACACCAACAGAGAGTAACATGGCATCTATAACATATCACGATCATGGAACTAAAATGGGGCTAGAGCATGTAGTAAGTTAGACTTGAAGTCTGGATATCACCAACTTGTATTAGATCCAGAGTTAATGCATAATGATACTATCAATAGCTACAGGTCAGAAAAGGTTTTAAGTGTGTTGTACACTCTGCAACTGAAATATTTTAAAATGAGACATTTTAGGAAATAGAAGCAATTCCAATAGTAAGAAATACTGTGATGACAACACATCAATACATGGTAAAACAAGGTAAGGGCATTACCAATCGTTACAATATGTCATGAAAAGATTAAAATAAGGTAGTTTGACATTAAAAGAGGACCAATGCAAAGACTAAAATGTATTACAGCTTTATGGATTCAGTGTTTTAGCAAGAAGAATCCCACCTTACAAGACAATTTCCAATATTATGCTCTATAGAAATGCAAAAATATAGGGAGGATGTTAGGCACTGCAAACAAAAACTTTAATACTATAACACCATAAGTGAGAGAGCTAATTAAAAATAACTCTTCATTTGAGTTGAAAAAAATAGGCAAAAATCTGCATCTAAGAAATATAGAGGAGACTGTGTCAAGATATTGTAATGACTTATTTTGATATAAAATGTGAGCCTGCTTTAGAAATAGATGCTAGTCCAGGGGGCGAGAGTACTATTTTAAGTAAAAAGCAGGGATATGATTAATCTTTACAAACCTGTAAAACAGATATTGCCAAAGTGAAAAAGAAGCTGTAATGCTTGGCCTTAAGAGAAATTTCTTATATATTTTAAGCAAGTCCAATGCAATGCAGACTGATCTTAAAGTGCCTCAGATTTATTTTAAGTACCCCTAGTAAAAATCATCACAACATAAACACCTGGCACTGTGCCACAGGGAGATAAATCCCTGACTGTGACACAGATAATCTAAAGTCAATTAGCTGCTCAGGAGCTTAGAGAAAGAAAGTAACTGATCAATGTCAGCTCATCCATCCTGGGTTGATCTAGGCAGCCCAGCTTTCTGGAGAAGGGATGCATGGTATACAGCCCATGGGGCAAGGAGGCATGTTAAGCTGTGTTCCATGCTAGTCTTCATGTGATTATGTGTGAGAATAAGCACACCCTTACATGAACGCAGAACAGGCTCTTGCATGTGCAAGTGTGCACATAAACTATCAGAATTGGGGTTAGGGCTATGCCAGAAAAAAAAATCATGGCTGTCTAGATGATGGCCCCCTACAATTAACTCTAATGAATGAAAGAGCTGTTTGAATGCAGGAGAGTTCATTGCTAACAGGCTGCAGAGTGAAATAATATATTATTTAATATAAATCTATATATTATATATATGGTTAACACAGTACTAGCTGACTGACAGTCTATAGTTTTGCAAGATCTGACAATCCACAGCACCTGGGAATATGCCCTTTCGCAAAGGATTGTGCAATCTTTCAGTTAGAATAAATAATTAGCAGGGGGTGTAGGGGTAGCAGGGGAGCTTGCCCGCTTCAAAAAAACTGTTTTATTATTTGCATGTTCTGAGGAATAACCTTGTTGGAGCATGAGCAGAAGTGTATTGATATTTGTTTTCCATCATACTTGTGTCGACTTTAGTGACTTTGCTATAGCATCAGTTTGATAGTTGATATTATATCCATAGATATATATATATATATATATATATATATATGGATCTACTACTTTTGATCGACAGCACATTTGATCGAAACTCATTTGATCGACAGCACATTTGATCGAAAACCAGTATTCATGGCAATTAACAGAGATTTGTCCCCCTCCCCAAAGTTGTGCAACCCTGGAGTTGATATATAAAGGTAGGGGGTGTGGGGGACAAAGCTCCCCACCTAATTTCCTTTAAAAGAATAAAATAAAATAAAATGTATATATTTTAAATGAAAATAGGTGGGGGGCTTTGCCCCCCACCCCCACCCCACCTTTATATATCAAATCCAGGCTCGCACGACTTTGGGGAGGGGGACAAATCCCTGTTAATTGCCATGAATACTGGTTTTCGATCAAATGTGCTCTCGATCAAATGAGTTTTGATCAAATGTGCTGTCGATCAAAAGTAGTAGACCCATCTATACACATATATATATATATATATATATATATATATATATATATATATATATATATCTATATATATCTATACCTATATATATATATATATATATATATATATATATATATATATATATATATATATATATATATATATATATCAGGAGATTTGTGATTTGAAATTTTCAGCATACAGTATTACAGTTAAGTACAAGAAGCGAAGGAGAGAGATGAAGAGAGCAAAACCGATTACCTTTCCAGACCCAAACACATATTCAATGGAAAAGTAAAAAGGTACTGAAAAGTAGTAGATGTTTATATGGACAACGTCATAGAAGGGTAAGGGCGAAACTGATAAATGAACATGAGCATTCAACACGATAAACAGTTTTACATTTTCAAACACTGACTCAGAAAAAGCTTGAGTGATTCAGATTTGCCTGATATAAGAGAATATGGAAACTGCAATGTGCCATCACTGTTTAGGCTAAAATTAATCATTTTCAAAGGCAGTAAACAACATTCTTGATAATTCTACAGAGACAGTCAAGTGAAACAACCCACAAACTTCATAAGCTATAGTAAAGACAATGTAAATAGTGTAAATCAAGATCTGTTTCTCTGGAAAGGATTAGCTGTCTGAGTTTGCTACATGATTATATACTGTGATGAGTCTATAACAGATGCTTGAAGTATCAAAACTTTGAATGTCTGCTCATAACAGCTGAAATCACAAAGATTCAAATACACTATACTTCAAATCACAAAGAGTAATAGAAAAACAAAATACATTTTTTGCAAGAGGTGAGCTCCCCTACACCACCTGCTAATTATATATACTTACTTGGTAGTTACAGTCCAGTGGGGGAATGGTACGTTCCCCAATCCCGACTGTACCACAGTCTCATGCTGATAAAAACCCAGTACATGCATTCAGCTGATTTTTGATCAACTGTGCCAGCTTTTTTTTCAGAAAGCCAAGCTGATTTCTCAACAGGTTGAATGGAATCCATTGTGACCAGTAAATCCATATGATAACCTATCTACTCCTCTTCAGATATCAGATATACCAAAAACAGTTTCACTAGAAATGCATATTTAATCCTACAGTCCAGTAAATAGAACAGAACAGGATAACTACTTGTTCTGATGAATATTCCTGATTTCCAGTGGTGAAATCTGTAAGTTCAACAGTTGCTAAGCCTCTTCTTCTAGTAGTAGACAAGTTATATGTTACATTTTGAATCCTGCCAATTGCTAAAGATGACATTGGCATTGTATTCAATAGTTTCTTATTTAATTGGTTTTGTGCAGAATCAGGAAAAAAAATCACAGAAAGTAAACAGGTACATAATTACAGTGGTAGAGCTGTGAGGTTACTGTTGGTTAAAATGACACATGGACAGATTTCTTTTTATATGCCGAAAAGCAGTAGGACTGCTGTTGTTCCTCCAATCATGAGTGTCCCCTGCATTACTAATGTTCATTTACCCTTTTAACAATAGAACATATGTTTGTAGTACAAACAGAGCCAAAATCTACTGACATTTTCCTGAAAATGAGTGTCTACTCTGGAATAAAATGAAGAGATATGTTGATAAAAAGACTGCTCATGTTGAATGAATTTGTAATGGGACAAGCTGTATTGGTAAAACAGCACAGCAACTGTCTATAGTCCAACGATGGTGTATCCATTTTTTGCAAATATTTCTATGTATTCATATTTGAATCTTTTGCAGACTTATAAGACTGCTGAATAAGAAGTCCCTTTATTACCTTTACCAGTCAAAACATGTCATTATCAGGCATCATATGTCTCACCTGTACAGATTTTCATAGTATGTCTAGATTTTTGTTTCATATTTTTGGTCTCTTTTTTCATAAAATTGTGGTTTTCTGGCAAATTAGTGGCAAATCATTAAAAATTGAAATAATGACCTGTTATTCTATTACCTTTCTAATTTTGTAAGAGCAATATTTAAAAATCATTCCTATTTTTGGGCCTTTGTCCCACTTTTATATATAGCTTTGTCCAGATTCCTTGCTCTAAGATTTTGAGAGGTATGTCAGGCATCTACAATTTTTGAAATATTTTGTTAAAAAAAGTACACATGACACAGTACTGTTAATTAATAGTAACATTTTATAGAAATGTAGCACAAAACCTAAAGCAAAATATGGTAAATATTAAACATGAGTCTGTTATAAAGAATATCAAAAGACCTGCATATCTTAAGAACTATGCTTACCTTGATGCTACATGAGTGTATAAAATAGATGAAGTTGGGAGTGATTGTTGTTATTATTAAGGGAATAATATTCATAAATTCCTTATGTTCATAAAATGTCTAATTTACCATAAAGAATGTCTAGATTCAAGAAATTGCACAATGAAATGTATTGGATGTGAAGTAAAAACATAATTAAAAGTTATTATATGATTGCAAAGGAATTTTTTTTATTCAAGAAATGGGAATGTAGATTATTAAAAAAATTATTGATCCTCCTTCTGATTAAAACAAAATGCATATAGAGTAGCGAATGATATGTAAAAGAAGATTGAGTGTGATAAAGACCAGACCAACACTCCATTGGATTGTATCCATCCTGCAAGCACTTTGAGATGGGTTAAAAGTAAAATAATAGCCCTTGGAGAGTCTTATACTTTATCTGAACCATAAATATATTACCTGATAGCCTGTGAGCTTGAGTGCAGGTTGTTTCACTACTTGCAAAGTCAGCAGGCAAATTATGTTACACATATGATAATTCTCACCTTGAAAGTGCACCTGAGTAGCTGGAAAGAATGGAGAGCGGTATTTGTGAAAGACATTGCTGAACCATAAAAACAGTAGCTATGCTGAATCTTGAAATGATACGACGGTTTCTTCAGCTAATTTCCTGAGAATATTTTTACTTTGAAGCAAAAAGTAAAGTGTAAGTCCCCCCCCCCCCCAAAAAAAAAAAAAGAAATGTTCCTATAGGGTTATTTCATAACAGTGTTACCCAGCATTATTCTTTCATGTTTGGCCTTCAGATAAATTGGACAAATTTTGACCAAATTCATCATTGGTTTCTTTGTATGCACATCAATTGGGACAACTGTCCAGATGAGGCAATAAACAAAAACACAGTGACAGCATTTAAGAATGTGAGGGGCAGACAGGAAAAGATTTATAAGTGGAAGAGGAAAAAGAGCTGCTGGTTAGGCAGGATTTGCAGCTTATTGAACACAAAAAAATGGGCAGAATATGTGGTACAAAGTAGTCGTTATTTGCTTCAGAAAATGTGTGTTTCTTTGTTTAACAACTCTAGGCAGACAAAAGATGTATTAAGTGGTGGAGAGAGTCACTCAAGATACAGAGTTGTGATACAAAACTAATTCATAAAATGATCATCCCAAACATAAGAATGTCCATTTTGGTCGGCGCAGTACAAGAGACAGATCATTTTTGTAGCTCTGTCTACTACTAAAGGCTGATAATATTATAAATTTAATTAACCAGAAAGTACTGGAGAAGTACTGCTGTCCAGTGATTAAGCCAGAAGACCAATGGGGACAGTACTCAGCCTTGTAGGAAGGTAATAACCTCTCACTTATACTTATACATAATTAAGATAGATTGCTGATTAATTTGCTGGGGAATAAGTAACATAGTTTGCTAGAATGCAGCTGTTACAGTTTTGCAGCATTATCCAGCAGGACTTTTGGCTATTTATTGGAGTTGCCCTTTTTTGGTTGGACTGGAGTAATTGTTTTACCAAAAAAGGAAAACTAGTTTCATTTTTTTATTCCTGTTCTGAACACAGTCATCCTCTGATCATCATGACCCTCTCCAGCCATTGTATTTATTTACCCCAAGGACAAGTGCGTATTCCTCATTCATTCCTCTTGTGAGTGACAGTTCAGTGCACTGGGAGTGGTGATGTCATTTGCACAAGGGATCACATTTTTACTATACAACCCTACATTTCTCCTGTACAAGATGTTCAGTGTGTGAGTATAAAATGGGATGAAGCAAGGGATGGCATTCTGTCTATGAGTGATGGATAAAGTTTTTCATAAAGTTTATCAATAATCATGCCTCAGCAAATCTTCATAGGCTAAAATACTTACACTGTGCAAAACCTCAATGGATACAGCCCACTCACAGCATGCTCCTTTGAGTGTTCTTCAGTTTATTCTGAGGGATCTAACACAGAGCATGCACCCCAGACATGTGTGACCAACCTCTCACCCAGAAAGTGGGAAACAACACGACTGCATCATTTATCTCCCCACCACTATTTCTAGCATCAGAGCTGTCAACTGAGCCCACCTCAGCTGGTTATAGTCAGGGCATTTAGCATCTATGCCACAGAACTGTCAAACCTACTGTCAGTGTTTTTGTTTCTAACTTTGAGTCACTGAGGTTTATTCAGGAGCCCTGAATGTAAATCTGCTTTTCAAAAGGAGCAACAACATGTGTATAACATGGGAATATCCTGAAAAGCCTCTTGAAGTTCAGCTAAACTTTTAGTATTGTCAGACATAAAGGGTTTGTGCAGTATTACTCTGCACTGTAAGAAGCAATACAAAACATTAACCAGCTTGTACAGCTCCCCTATCCGTGGTCTTACTGAACATTCAGCCAAAAGCTTCACTTTCATTAAAGGAACCTTTCCAGTTTAAGGTACCAAGTTACTTCTCTGTTTATCTTTATTTAATAAGAACAAAAGCTGCAACCTTCAAGATAAATACTGAATTATGAGGTAGTATGTCATGGATCAAGACAGGAGTAGGAATGTGCCTGAAATCACAACACAGAGGGTGAAAGCAATAAAGTAGTAGCAGACCAAGTTTGGGAGATTACGATTTGATCTTCTCAGTTTCACTTACACACAGTATTACCGTTCAAGTCATTTAATGAGAAAAAGCTCATTCTTCCCTGGAATATGTCTACTGAAGCCTACGCAGTTAGAAAATAGTAACATTCATGTATGCACATCAGCCCAGTGCTCACTTTTTTGACATTTGCTTTAGATTCCCTGTACATCAAAAAAAAACATTTACCATTCATGCTTTGACAGTCGCCAAACTATCCACAAGAGAGAGTGTGTGTGTGTGTGTGTGTGTGTGTGTGTGTGTGTGTGTGTGTGTGTGTGTGTGTGTGTGTGTGTGTGTGTGTGTGTGTGTATACATATATGCACCTGTGCCATGAGTGAAAGAGTGGGTATGCATGTGTGTGCATCTTCTGGTGGGACACCTCCCCATTCTAGATTAGTTTTGTTGTACTGGTGTGTTGTACCATGCTGGTATAGCTCATCTGCCTACATAAGTTTTAAGAATTTGAATTATGCCTGCATAAAGAATATGATAGTTCTGGCTGAAGTAGGGGACAGGTCCCTCTACAACCCGATACAGAGGTTTCTCACCATTATTAATATAACATGTTCTGAACTTGCACAAGTTGCATGCATTTCTTAAATCTGTTTTTGACTGACAGAATCTGCTATTATCAATTCCATGTCCTTGTATCCTATGAATGCATGGATAAGGCTCCAGACCCTTTGCAGTCCTGATTTAGTTTATCAGAAATTAAGAAATAAAAGAACAGTTGCTTATACAAAAGTATATACTGAAGCAACAGACTCTAGTGGAGGTTTGCAGGAGTAGCTGTTTAAGTGTTCACAGAAGAGAAAGAGGTTACATTCAGTGATCCTGCAGAGTGGAAGCTAGTGATTAGCAGAATTGTTGTACTATGAAGCATTGACTTCCTGAATGCTGATGTGCTGAAATATTGAAAACATTCTTGAATACAAAAGGGCAAAAAATTATTTTTAGTTGATTTTTGTAGGGGGCAAGTCCCCCAGATACCCCACATTTATAAATGCCAACTCCACAGCCATTCCAGCTCAAAGAAGAAATCTCCCAAAATAAATAAATCATTGTTAGTGCACACTTAGAAATTTCACTGGCACTGATCACCTGTGAAACAGCATTCAGTGTTATGCCATTCATCTTTTTCTTTTCAGATTCACCTTGAGCATTTGTAAGGAAGCCCAGCAGGACATTGGTGGATAAGTTCTAATAGGTAATTAGAAAGAATGAGCAGGCTTAACAGTTTCTACACAGCTGTGATTGCCCTTTGTTAGCTAGAACTAACATATTTAGCACAAGCTAATTTTTGAAGACCTAACAGCACAGGTGATACTTTTAAAATACTATATTAGAATTAGATATGAGAATAGTCAAGACTTTTTCAGAAAGTGTTCTGAGAGGCAAACATTTTATCACTTGCTCGACACACAGACCTTTTGCTTCTTTCTGCTGTGCTTGCTAGCTAAATTAAAGATTATTTTAGTGTTATTCTCTTCAAACGGAATATGTTTGGATTGTGCTTACTCAGCTGAGTAGATGGGCCCCTTTTCATATTGTAAGAGCACGCCAATGGTCAGAGGAACCATAGCTGTGTTTTCAGAGAAGCACAGATTCACCCCACCAGAGATTATTTCTTTATGTTTCCAGAAAATCGTTGTTCTTTGCTTTTGCATCAGAGACCAAAAAGTAATGTGATACAACACCTTGACTACACGGGGAAACATTCTTGTAACAAAAGCCATTGAGCTTTTGACGTTAAAATCATCAACAGTGGGGAAAATTTATGCAATACAGGCAAACTGAGAATGCACTGTTTGTATAAAGCAGTCCTTGATCTTTTTTATATATGCAACTGCAAAGTCTTACAAATTAAACCAAAAAGGTGCACTTATGTAATTTTTGGCCACAGGCTGATACAGATGGCCATAAAATGTGCATGGATTTTCTGTAAAAAAAAGTCTCTGCTTCTTAAAAGGAATTTTACACACTGTAACAGAACTTATTACAGGAAGTGAATAAGCAAGCAATCATGTGGGATCTGGGAACACATAACTGTTACCACAATAGCCATAATTTTTCAGCTTGCTGCATTATTGTCATAAGTCCCATCCCCAATGTATTTTCTCTGGAGAATGCAGAGCTGTAGCATACTTTGCCAAATACATGAAAACAGTTCTCTTAAAATTTATGTTTGAATGACATTAAAGTGTAATTTGTGGACTTTAAAATTTAAATACAAAACTCATGTTCTTACTACTTATACATAAATGTAGATTTTCATCAAGAAGCACATTTTATACTAATAATGTTTTTGAACAGTTTGTAATTTGCAGTTTCAGCATGATAAATAGCACAAACTACCAACAGTTATGCTGAGAATGTGAGATTTGTATAATTAGGTGGAGATTTGCATCTCTTTATGGCCCAAATGTTATTTGTTTTTGAGCAATCCAGCTCTAAATCTTTATGCACATTATACTGTTTTATGTACTCAGCTTTATTATTGGTATATGCATATGTTAGTTGTGGTGAGTTTAAGCACTGCAACAGAATCATAAAGTATCTGCAGAGTTTATTCTTCTCCCAGTAAAAGGTTCCTTGGACTTGTTGCTAATATAGGTAAAACATGGGCATTACACCTGTATAGTACAATAATTTTTCAGTTCTGAATTACTGTTACATTTGAGATGATCTGAAAAAACTATACTGCTTTATTTGCTTGATGATAAGATATTGAGAATTAGTAGTGGTACAGAGCACTGTTAAGTAAATTAAGTTATACAGTTCAGTATGCTTTTAGCAGAAGATTTTCATCAGGCTGCTGTCACGATTGAGCCTTATTACACAACTGTAATAACACCGAGTATGTGTTACTGCAACTGTGATTTGTAATAACTAAATTAATTTAGGTTAAAATCAAGCTCTGCAGTCTGCTTATGAAAAATGATGGTAGTCATATGTTTGGGAAGGTTGAAGGCTGAGGATGTAAATATTAAAAGTTGTGTTGACAGTAAGAGTACATCACAGTAATAATAACAAAGTTATCTGCTTAACAGTTACCTAAATCCCCATCTACAGTATTATTTATAGGTCTGTAGACCAAGTCAATTTAACAACAATGACACGGTAGATCCATAAATGGTGCATAGAGTGCAACAAAGCTATAAGGGATCAAACAATTTAAAATGTAAAGGTTTCAGGATAGGATTTCAGGGTACATGAAAAGCATGTGTACCTTAAAAAAATCTATTGTATTCAAATGGCATCACCTTTTCAAAAAACAAATATGACAGAAAGAGACAGTAAGGGGTACAGTTTGATGTTACCATCACAGCCAGATCAGGAAAAACACAAGAAATTATTTTTTCATAGAAAAGGTACTGTATGATTTGATCACCCCAGTACTGGCTTAATCCTTTATTATAAGCTGACAATTATGGATGTCTTATTTAGGCAGGACTGACCAATGAACTACTAAGACAAAATGATACCTGGTGAACTGGCTGTGTTACTTCCAAACAGTAGTAGCATGAAAACAATACATGAATCAGCAGCATACATAAGGGTATATAGTACACAATGGAGACATTTCAACTTGAAGAAGCAAACTCTGATCCTTTAACCCAGTCTTGATTTCAGAGGCATGAGACACAGATGACTGATCTGGATTAGAAAAACAAACTGTTTACTTTGCCTTTTTTTCAGTGTTTTTAAATCCTCTTGATATTTTGTGTGTGTGTCCTGTTGTTAGCAGCTACAAAGAAATTTATATTTCTTATAATGCACTTGTTGACACATCAGCCTCTCCAGTCTACATCTTACTGGTTCATTACTATACAGGAGATCTGTTAGCTCAAGATGGATTCAGAACCTGCTTCTCTTCATGTCATGCAGTGCTTGTGTTATAATGATGGTAAAAAAATGGGAAGCACATCTGGATGTAAATATCAGTACAAGGGCACATGTACATACAATCAGTTGTCATATAATCTTATTTACGTCTGTCATAACTGTGGCACAATGGTTTTTGTGTTGCACAATCACACTGCAGTATATCACTTGTTAACTCTGAGTTAGTGAATGTTGGCAATGCAAAGGGCAGACAATAGAATGTCATCTCATAAAGTGCAGTTATGTCGTGAAGAATCCCAACAACTCAGGCAAAACCAGAAAGTATAATGCAAGAGAGAAGGCCTTCAGCATTTGAATTGCCATGAGAGAT